>NC_140170.1:2804648-2829648 GCF_963971535.1 Notolepis coatsorum | reverse complement strand
ATGTACCAGACAGAGTGCTAATGTACCGGACAGAGTGCTAATGTACCAGACAAAGTGCTGTAATGTATCAGACAGAGTGCTAATGTACCAGACAGAGTGTTAATGTACCAGACAGAGTGCTAATGTACCAGACAGAGTGCTAATGTACCAGACAGAGTGCTAATGTACCAGACAGCGTGTTAATGTACCAGACAGAGTGCTAATGTACCAGACAGAGTGCTAATGTACCAGACAGAGTGCTAATGTACCAGACAGAGTGTTAATGTACCAGACAGAGTGCTAATGTACCAGACAGAGTGTTAATGTACCAGACAGAGTGTTAATGTACCAGACAGAGTGCTAATGTACCAGACAGAGTGCTGTAATGTACCAGACAGAGTGCTGTAATGTACCAGACAGAGTGCTGTAATGTACCAGACAGAGTGCTAATGTACCAGACAGAGTGCTGTAATGTACCAGACAGAGTGCTGTAATGTACCAGACAGAGTGCTGTAATGTACCAGACAGAGTGCTAATGTACCAGACAGCGTGCTAATGTACCAGACAGAGTGCTGTAATGTACCAGACAGAGTGCTAATGTACCAGACAGAGTTCTAATGTACCAGACAGAGAGCTAATGTACCAGACAGAGTGCTAATGTACCAGACAGAGAGCTAATGTACCAGACAGAGTGCTAATGTACCAGACAGAGTGCTAATGTACCAGACAGAGTGCTAATGTACCAGACAGAGTGTTAATGTACCAGACAGAGTGCTAATGTACCAGACAGAGTGTTAATGTACCAGACAGAGTGCTAATGTACCAGACAGAGTGTTAATGTACCAGACAGAGTGTTAATGTACCAGACAGAGTGCTAATGTACCAGACAGAGTGCTAATGTACCAGACAGAGTGCTAAGTTTTCAAGTTTCTTTAATAGTTGTCATACAGAAGTACAGAATACTTTTGTACAAAATGCTTCTTACTGTTGCGCTCCAGAGACTGTGCATGACAAGATAAGTATGAAATAAAAACATAGTAAAAATTAGAAGAAAAAAAAAAGGAGGTCACAGTGTTCAGTTTAGACATATGTACAATGTTCGTAGACGTAGTTACCATACAATATACAATACTGTGCAGTGTACTAATATACAATACTATATAGTGCAAGGCATAAATGGACGAGGTGCAGTTTAGGTACAATTCACAGTAGGTGTACGAGTTGTAGTGCAAATCCTTTATCAATAAATATAAAGTGTAAGTGTGTTTGTGTGATCTAAAGTGTGGAGAGTGGGTGCTGCAGTGTGTTGTTTGTTTGAGTGAGTGTGTGTGTGCGTGTGGGTGTGTGTGCTGTGTGCATTTGATGGTTGTTGCATAGTGATTATTGTTCGTTTAGCGATTATTGTTCGTTTAGCAGCCTGATGGCCTGGGGATAGAAGCTCCTTCTGAGTCTTTCTGTGCTCGCCATAAGACTCCGGTATCGCTTGCCTGACGGCAGCAGTTCAAAGAGGCAGTTGTTCGGGTGGCTCGAGTCCTTAATAATTCTCTTAGCCTTCCCCTTGCACCGCTTGTTGTAAATGTTCTGGAGGGTGGGAAGCCCCCCTCTAATTGTGCGTTCGGCTGAACGTGTCACTCTTTGTAGTCTGCTACGGTCTTGTGCAGTGCTATTCCCAAACCAGGAGGTGATGTTGCCGGTCAGGATGCTCTCTATTGTACATGAGTAGAAGTTCCTAAGGATCTTCTGACTGACTTGGAACTTCCTTAGGCGCCTGAGGAAGTAGAGGCGTTGTCGTGCCTTCTTCACAACACTGTCAATGTGTGTGGTCCATGTCAAGTCCTCGGATATGTGGGCTCCGAGGTACTTGAAACTGTTCACTCTCTCAACTGGTGCCCCGTCGATGCTGAGGGGGCTGTAGTCCTTGACCCCCGACCTCCTGAAGTCCACAATCATCTCTTTTGTTTTGCTAACGTTCAGGGAGAGGCAGTTCTCCTGACACCACTGTGACAGGTTCTCTACCTCTTCCAGGTAGGCCCTTTCGTCGTTGGCAGAGATCAGGCCCACCACTACTGTGTCATCAGCAAATTTGATGATGGTGTTGTTGTTCCGCTGTGCTACGCAGTCATGTGTGTACAGGGAGTAGAGGAGGGGGCTCAGAACACAGCCCTGGGGGGCCCCTATGTTGAGCGTGATGGATGAGGAGGTGCAGTTGCCGGCTCTTACCACCTGGGGTCTGCCCGTCAGGAAGTCCAGGACCCACTGGCACAGGTCATAGTTCAAGCCCAGGTCCCTGAGCTTGGCTATGAGTTTGGAGGGGACTATGGTATTGAATGCTGAGCTGTAGTCGATGAACAGCATTCTCACATAGTTCCCCTTCCTCTTGTCCAGATGTGATGCTGCTGTGTGCAGCACATGGGCTATGGCGTCCTCCGTGGACCTGTTGGGGCGATATGCAAATTGCAGAGGGTCCAGGTTGATGGGGAGGGAGGAACAGATGTAGCCCTTCACTAGCTTCTCAAAGCACTTCATGGCTATGGAGGTGAGGGCTACAGGGCGGTAGTCGTTGAGGCAAGCGGGCGTAGATTTTTTGGGTACAGGGATGATGGTGGACTTCTTCAGACAGGTGGGGATGACGGCCTGTTCCAAGGACAGGTTGAAGATGTCAGTGAATACCGGGGCCAGTTGGTCGGCACAGACTTTTAGGACGCGGCCGGGGATGCCGTCCGGTCCTGCTGCCTTCCTGATATCCACTTTTTTAAAGATCCGTCTCACCTCATGCTCTGTTACCCTGAACACTGAGTCTCCATCAGCAGACCCCCCCCCCCCCATTGCCGTGGTTTGTAGGCTGGTGTTGTTATTCACAGCCTCAAACCTCGCATAGAAGGAGTTGAGATCATTTGCTAAGGAGATGTCACTGTTCAGTTTGAGGGGGGTTCCTTTGTAGTCTGTCATTGTTCTGAGGCCCTGCCACATGCCTCTAGAGTCAGCCTGTTCAAACTGAAGTTCAACTTTATCCCTGTAACGCCGTTTTGCCTCTATTACTGCTCTCCTGACGTTGTATCTTGCCATCTTGTGTTCTTCCATGTTGCCTGTCACCAGCCCGGTGTTGTATGCTGATGTGCGCACTTTCAGAGCCTCACGGACGGATTTGTCTACCCAGGGCTTTTGGTTTGGGTAGATATTAATTTTGGTGGTGGGGATTATTACTTCTACCTGAGTACAGACATAGTCAATCACCGTTTCGGTGTATTCGTTAATATTGGCTGTGTTATCACGGAGTACACTCCATTCTGTGCTTCCCAGCACTGCTTGGAGTGACTCTACTGACGTCACGGTCCAACGCTTAACCTAATGTACCAGACAGAGTGTTAATGTACCGGACAGAGTGCTAATGTACCAGACAGAGTGTTAATGTACCAGACAGAGTGTTAATGTACCAGACAGAGTGATAATGTACCAGACAGAGAGCTAATGTACCAGACAGAGTGCTGTAATGTACCAGACAGAGTGCTAATGTACCAGACAGAGTGCTAATGTACCAGACAGAGTGCTAATGTACCAGACAGAGTGCTGTAATGTACCAGACAGAGTGCTGTAATGTACCAGACAGAGTGCTAATGTACCAGACAGAGTGCTAATGTACCAGACAGAGTGCTAATGTACCAGACAGAGTGCTAATGTACCGGACAGAGTGCTAATGTACCAGACAAAGTGCTGTAATGTATCAGACAGAGTGCTAATGTACCAGACAGAGTGTTAATGTACCAGACAGAGTGCTAATGTACCAGACAGAGTGCTAATGTACCAGACAGAGTGATAATGTACCGGACAGAGTGCTAATGTACCAGACAGAGTGTTAATGTACCGGACAGAGTGTTAATGTACCAGACAGAGTGTTAATGTACCAGACAGAGTGCTAATGTACCAGACAGAGTGCTAATGTACCAGACAGAGTGTTAATGTACCAGACAGAGTGCTAATGTACCAGACAGAGTGCTAATGTACCAGACAGAGTGCTGTAATGTACCAGACAGAGTGCTGTAATGTACCAGACAGAGTGCTAATGTACCAGACAGAGTGCTAATGTACCAGACAGAGTGCTAATGTACCAGACAGAGTGCTAATGTACCGGACAGAGTGCTAATGTACCAGACAAAGTGCTGTAATGTATCAGACAGAGTGCTAATGTACCAGACAGAGTGTTAATGTACCAGACAGAGTGCTAATGTACCAGACAGAGTGCTAATGTACCAGACAGAGTGATAATGTACCGGACAGAGTGCTAATGTACCAGACAGAGTGTTAATGTACCGGACAGAGTGTTAATGTACCAGACAGAGTGTTAATGTACCAGACAGAGTGCTAATGTACCAGACAGAGTGCTAATGTACCAGACAGAGTGTTAATGTACCAGACAGAGTGCTAATGTACCACACAGAGTGCTAATGTACCAGACAGAGTGCTAATGTACCGGACAGAGTGCTAATGTACCAGACAGAGTGTTAATGTACCAGACAGAGTGCTGTAATGTACCAGACAGAGTGCTGTAATGTACCAGACAGAGTGCTGTAATGTACCAGACAGAGTGCTAATGTACCAGACAGAGTGCTAATGTACCGGACAGAGTGCTAATGTACCAGACAGAGTGTTAATGTACCAGACAGAGTGCTGTAATGTACCAGACAGAGTGTTAATGTACCAGACAGAGTGCTGTAATGTACCACACAGAGTGCTAATGTACCAGACAGAGTGCTAATGTACCGGACAGAGTGCTAATGTACCAGACAAAGTGCTGTAATGTACCAGACAGAGTGCTAATGTACCAGACAGAGTGCTAATGTACCAGACAGAGTGCTAATGTACCGGACAGAGTGCTAATGTACCAGACAGAGTGTTAATGTACCAGACAGAGTGCTAATGTACCAGACAGAGTGCTAATGTACCAGACAGCTCCATAGTGTGGACCTGCGTGACACAGGATGTACATGTATGCCTACTGTATACGTGCTCCGAAAACATATACCCTGCGTATACACTAGATAAAGATAAAAGCAAACGACAATAAAGAAATCATCGCGTCGTCGTCACAGGTGAAGGGGATAAAGAAGCTCTAATCTCTCCCCCGGCTTAGACTGTTCAATCATCATGCAAATCGAGCAATCCCCTGGCACATGAATAACACATTTTGCTATAGCTTCACATATCTTGATATATCACCTTGTGGTGTCGTGTGAAACTCGCGCGGCGCGCCTCATCGTTTAGCCATGGCTCCGAGGAGCTTCCGACGTGGCATCGTTATAGATAGAGAGACCGCGCCGCGCGCGACTGCAGGGCTCCTGGCTGAGCAGACGCACATGACACAGCAGTCGGCAATATAGATGGAAATGTGATGCAAAACGGACATTATTGCAGCTCAGGGCTCAGGTGGTGGTTAAACTAAGATGTCGGTTACCGGCGCGCTTATCATAATGCGATGTCTAGATTTGATGTTATTATGAGGAGAATATATTCCAGAGGAGGAGATGGATTCAAAGAAGGGTTGTTGTTTATGCTTGGCCATCAATCACGCGAGGCGGGCGGTTCAGTTTCCCCGCTGTCAGTCATTTTAAGATAAGATTTGAAATTCAGGAAGGATTTAATTTAGAAGCGTGTCGTGCGCTGCGTCGGTCTTCATAAACACAGAAGAGTTTGATTGTTGTAGTTGAAAATGCCGCTCTGCCAAGTAAACGATGTACTATAAATATACAGTATTTGAAGGAGCGAATTTTGTAAACAATGCATATTTTCATTTAATTTCAACCCTTTTTTATTAATGCTCGAAAGGAAACTGATGCAAATTAGCAAAAAAAAAAGCATATAAAATCACACAGCATATAAAATCAAAACAAAGAGACAACAAGACGAGGCAAGGAGCAAGGATAACAAATCAATTAAAACATGTACAACTTGATTGACAAAGGTTGGAGATCAAGGTTTTAAAATCTGCAACAGAGGGGAGAATATCAAGCTTCAAATACTGTTGGAGTTCATTCCATGAGCTAGAGGGGCATCATAGCAGAATGCAGGTTTACCCTGTTCTGAGCAAACTGGACCTTAAGGACCAGCCAGTCACTAGAATAGTGAGAATAGAATAGAATAGAATAGAATAGAATAGAATAGAATAGAATAGAATAGAATAGAAGGGCACATTATTTTAAATATATAGTGTTTAACAGAGATGTGATCATCATGTTCAATCTAGTACTTAACACAGATGTGCTCATCATCTTTGAGCAAATTACTCATACAGTATGGGAAAAAAGGAATATAAAAAAAAAAAAAAAACTACTATTCGACTAACAAAGTCTTGGTCGACGAGGATCACACAACCGATTAAATGACTAACTGGCTCATAGAGGGGGCAGCCCTGCCGTTAGCACCTCAGTCATTCAGGCGGTGTGGGGTTGACAACCAAGGCACCCTTCTCATCTCCCACGTTTAAGATAAGGTAAGACATTCCTTTATTGATCCCCTTGGGAAAATGCAGGCATCATAGCAGCATGGGGGAGGGGAAGGTACAGGTATGGGCAGGGTAAGTTCAAGTTTCTTTATTAGTTGTCATACAGAAGTACAGAATACTTTTATACAAAATGCTTCTTTCTGTTACGCTCCAGAGACTGTGCTAGACAAAAAAGATAAGTATAAAATAAAATAAGTATAGCAGTATAAAATAGAAGTCACGTACGTAGACACATGTGTTCAATATGTACATATGTACAATGTTCAATGTGTAGCAGGGTGGATTATCCCTGCTTCGTGGGAACGGGGGTGCACAGCCACTGGGTAGCGAGACACAGTAGAACTCCGTCTGACTGCACCTTCGTCTTTGGGTCTGGAGCGTCAACTGGAGGCCGGCAGTGGGAGTGGATGGGGCCCAGGATTTACCAACCTGGTCCGGTACTCTGGTCTTCCTCTCCCTTCCAGGGCAGTCAGCAGTACTCCCCAACTCGCTCTCACTTCCCCCAATTACTCCTTTAACCCTCCCACACCTAGTGACTGAATTGTAATTAAATAACTTAGTTCCCCCCGCAAGCAGTACCCTCCCTCAGTGACATTAGAAACCTTACAGTAAAAAGGGAAGAGTTGAATAGGAAAGGGTTAATGGTATTAACGTTACCCACACCAAAACAGTTGTTTATAGGCTCAGGAAGGGACACGCACACAGAACCCCATCTAATTCTTTATATTAATTGTACTGTTCAGTTACAAAGATTTAATGGCAATGTTTAAATAGGATGGAATCTTACCATTACTCAAGTTGTAACTCAATACCTTCTAGACACTTATATTATACACCAATGTGCTTGACTCATCACCCACATCTGGGTTAGTACCAGGGATAATAGCTCTCTCAGGCTTTAATTATATGGTAAGGATAGTACCTCTCTAAGGCTTTACTTATGGTACCACTGGTCAGTAACCTTCCCGCAGGGGAAGGGTTAATTAGATGGGAAATTATTATTAAAGAACAAACACGTTATCACACTCAAAGAAAATGAAAAGGTGGGCCCACTTTACCAAAACAAAAGTCCTATACTAATGCCAGCATGTAATGTTTATGGGGTACCCCTATGAACTGTAGTTAGCAACGTTAGCTTCACCTGTAGGCCGCATCACACCGTGTACTGTGCAATAAGATCCTGAGCTCAACCAAGATGGCGGCCTCGCCGCGCCACCACTGTCCGGGTAGCAAGATGGCGTCGAACGCTCTCGTCACGGGCGCTAGCAAGCGGGGCTGGAGCAGAGGGAGCAGTAGCGGGCTGAGAGCGCGTGCTGGGTGATGGCGACCTCTGCTGGACGGGAAGAACTCCCGTGCTGGGCTGAAGACAGCCGGTGCAGAGCAGATGTTGAACGCCGGCGAAGACTGGTTGTTGATGGCCGGTGCTGGGTTGACGCGCGACAATAGCCTGGCCCTACCTTAACTGAAGCTACTCTGTGGGTCCCAAACAGCCCTCCTGCTAGCCGCAACATACAATGACGCAGGGTGCCTCTAAACACCGGTCCTCTTCAAGCCACGCTGGCTGGGCACCTCACTGGAGGGAATATCGTTAACATAAGCCAACACTTGGCTATATCGCATTTCTTCTAGGATAACTCGTTGTATCACTAGGGTTATTCAGTGGGGAAACATGCAACACGCTACTACGCTTACATTTCTAGTATAACCCGTAATATACTCAAGTTCAATACGTTCACCCGCGTGATCCACAACGGGGGCTCTGTCGAGACACGACCGACCAGGTCCAAGTCCAATGCTGAAGAGGCTGGCTCGCCTCACTTCCGTTCCCGTTGACTTGCTTCTCCTGCTGTCTCTCTCTTGTGCGCTCCGCCTGCCACCGCCACTCCCTGCTGGTACCGCCAACTAGCCCCACAGGAAGCACTGGGTGGAAAGAATATGATCCAGTTTACTGTTTATAATCCATATTCCAGCCGGTGAGAGAAGGAGAAACCTGCGTCATTGTTCGAGGTAATATCAATGGAAACTAGTTAATATGTCTTTGTGCACAAAGGGGAGATAAAAGGCAAGTCAGCACTTCTGAATAATAGCCACATATTCAGGGTGCTACAAATGCAAGTCAAGTCAAGAGTTTTATTTGTCACGGCATACACGTATACAGTGAAATGCGGGGGGTCTTGCCCGCAACGATACAATAATAATAATAATAATAATAATAATAATAATAATAATAATAATAATAATAATAATAATAATAATAATAATAATAATAATAATAATAATAATAATAATAATAATAATAATAATAAAAAGGATGAGAATAAGACATTTGTGCAATAATACAAGTAATAAGAATAAGACATAACAGGTATATATGTACATATTAAGGATGGTAAGACATGCTAAGGTCCTGCGATACAGTGCAATACACTGTTAGCTACGGATGAGGCACTGGGTCTTATGTACACTACTATACAATTGTAACTGAGGGGTACAATTCCCTGACTGTATTAATCAAGTATTGATATCATTAAATCACTACCGTCTATGTACTACTGGCCAATACTGTACACAAGTATATTAGATTCGAACACTTCCACAATAACACGGTTTTCCACACAAATACTCGTTTACAATATTTATTACATAAAGGAATATTAGATTACATTACTTTGAATGCGCTTATAAGGCAAATAGAATGTGCAGGCAAATCAATAGTGAATATTAAGTAATTAGATCTAGTATTCTGGGGAGGGGTGTGCTACCGGTTGTAAGCCAGCAGGGGGGGGCAATGCTCTAGGAATGTCAATGGTCCACGGAGCTGTAGCAAGGCACCTGGAGACGGTGGTTTACTCCCTGAGTCAGCGGGGAAAAGCAGCCTGGTCCCAGGATGCGCGCCGTGCAGGTGAAAGCCGTGGGGTCTCCGGTACAACAGAGACGGGCTTGAGTGATGTCCCCACGGGCACGTGGATCCCACAGCAGTGGGTGTAGACGGTTCTCTGCTTCCAGCAGCTTGGTGAAGAATGAAGAATAATAGTCCTTGCCGGAAAGTGGCACTGCTGGCAGGGTGTCAATCCTCCGTGGTGCTGCTGGTCCGGTGTAGATATCCTCCGGTGCGGTAGTGCACGGTTGAACTTGACGTTACTACTATCCTATTAGCACGGGCAATAAGTGCTCTATGTAGACGCACAATTACTCACTCCACGTGGTCTTTGACTCGTAATGAAGGTTTACTAATAAATAGCGAACGATACATTGAACAAATGTATTAGGATAACACGAGACTCTATCTTGGGGCAATGCGAGCCCTGCTCTGCCCACGTTGCGTAGTGGGTGAGACGTTGCTTGGATAACTGGAACTGAACGAGACTGAACGGGACAAGGGACTAAGAGGCTAAGAGAGTGTTCTACTTTACTTGCGCCATATATATATGCGCTGTGAACAAATAGTACCATTCGTATTTCGCCAGCCGTATTCATGGGCAGAAGCTGGGCATGTACAGACATATCTCGTCGGTACCTTTGAAGTCAGCTCGAGGGGGTAAGGCAGTGGCGCCGGGGGATCGCTTCCAATAGGAGAACGAATATTATGGTCTGTCCTGCTACCAGGTAAAGGGATATTCCGTATATATTGTACAAGGAATATACAGGGGGTATCAAACGATATACAAATATTATACATGGGATCTCAGGCAATAAATATATATATTCGGTTTAATCTGACCCTTTGTAACAGCCGCCCCCTAATTAGTCCCACCTAATTAGCTAAGCAGAGACAGATTAACCGCACTGTCCACTACTCAATGTCTGTGAGGGGTCGGGCAGTTCACAAAGTCAGGGGTCATGGTCGTCATTAGGCGAGTCGGGGAGCCTTGGCGACTCTATCAGCCTCGCCACGGGTCGGTTGTAGATCCGCCCTTGGCCGAGCGCTTCTGCCACTCTGACATTTCCGTCGGCACCGGTGGTCACTTTGCTTACGCGGCCGGCCGGCCACGCAGCTCGGGGTAGTGACTGGTCTATGGTCATGACGACTGGACGGGATGAAGGGGGGCTTAGGAGGGAGCGGGCCTGAGACTGCTTTGATCTGTGCTTGGCTGTGCCTTTTCCTCCTCCGTCTATTTCTCTTGTTCGCTCTGTACCCCGTGTGAGGAGGGGCCGGTCCCGGCCGCCCCGTCAAGGAGTCGCTTGGGGTGCTGGGTTCGAGGTCAGCTACGTCCGAGGCGCAGCTGAGGGGGGTGGAGTTCCGAACTCCCTCTGGTACCCACGGTTCTCTCACGGGCCTCTCGCTTAATGTCAATAGCCTCTGCTGTACGGGGGAGAGGCCGGTGTCTTCTTCTGTCGCTCTGGAGTGGAGGCAGCTAGTGGCTGCTGTTCGGTTGAGAGATTTAGCGAGGGGGCCTTGTAGTGTCCACCCTAGGCGGGTCTCGACTGCTGCAGGACAGCCTCGGGTTCCGGTATGGACCCGGTCTATCGGGACGATGAGGTCTGCATGGTCGGAGCCTATCAGCAGGGTCGGGGTGGCGCCGTCTATGAGCGGGATAGGTAGTTGACGCAGGTGCACGTATTTATCCATCAGCTGTGGGATGGGGTAGGTGCACTGTGATAGTCCTATTTCTTGGCTGGTGAAAGCATTTGTAATCCTATACCGTCGCTCTGGCTGCCCGCTTGCTGCGATAGTGAAGGAGACATTCTCGCCCTTTATCGTCTTTAAATCTCTTGTTATTGTCCGAATCGTCATTTGGTTCTCGCTCCCCCGCAGTCCCAGCTGGGCCGCAGCGGACGCGAGCAGAAGGGTCTTCTCTGACCCGTCATCAAGGACGGCGTAAGTGTCCATGACTTTGTCCCCGTGGCTCAGGAGCACTCTGACCACTTTGAGGAGCACTCGGGGGGTCTCGCTGTGCTGGTCAATGTGGAGCACTCCTGTTGGTCGGTTGTCTTGGACCTTCTGGTGGGCTCCGCACCGTGCTGCGCGGTAAGCGGCGCCCGCCTGGGCCGCCTCACGCCACTGGTCCACTTGGACGGGGTTCAGTGTCTTATATTCGGCGCACTGTGCCAGCCAGTGTCCGCCGTCGCAGTAGGTACAGTAGGGAGCGGTCTGGGGGCTCTTCGGTGCTGGTGCCACCGCCTCGGCGTGGTACATTACCGCGACGGGCCCACTCTGTTGTCCTGGCTGACGCCTGTTGATGTCGTGCAGGACCTCCAGGTGGGTGCCACCGCACCTGCTGCACTTCCTTTTCAAGTGGCACTCAGCTGCTAGGTGGCTGCGCGCGCAGCGGAAGCAGCGGCGGTGGTCCTTGACCCACTGGCTCACATCATCCGTGGTCAGCTTCTTGAAATCTTCGCACTGATGGAGCCGATGTTCTTCCTCACAGTACTGGCACTCAATCTTCCACTGGTCCTCTTTCGTCGAGGGGGTGTTGTGGTTCTGGTGCTGCGGTACTGATTCGGCTTGGTGCATAACAGTCACCGATCTTCTTCCATCATTTATTCTCCTGGGTCCCTCTCTGGAGCTTGGCGTGCTCCGCCCGAATGTATCCAGTCGTAAGCTGCTGACTTCTCTCGCCAGGAAGTCGGCTAGATCAAGGAGGGATGGCTCGGGGCCGTTGGGATCCCGGTAGTCTCTCTGCCGCCTAAAACGCTCCTGTCTTGCGGGTGGCAGCTTCTCCAAAATCCTCTCGACGTTAGAGTTGGCGTATAGCTCATGCATGCCCTTTTCCCGTTGCGCTCCCAGCATCCCTACCAGGGACTGCACTTTGATTGACAGGTCGTCTAATGAGCGATTGTCTGTTGCTGGGGGTAAGCGGTCAATATGCCTTATCTCTTCTATTACGTAATCCCATATACGTCCATATCTCTGGTCCAGCGCCGCTAGGGCCGCTGTGTATGGTGTCGAAGAGGTGGCATAGGCCAGCGCTATATTGTGCGCTCGCGGTACTTTCAGGTGCTTCAGTAATATTGCATACTTGTGGCGTTCATCAGCGACATCCACCATCATTGTCTCTAAGCACATCCGGAGCTCCGTGTACTGTGCTCGACTCTCATAGGCGAAGTCTGGAAATGACGGCGTGGCAATGTATGATGTCATGGATGACTGGCACATCGGTGAGCGTTGGGGGAGAGGCCTCCTAGGCGAGTCTCCTCTTGCGTGTCGTCTTGGGCTGGTACTTGGTGGGTACCGAAGGTCGGGTACCCAGGTGCTGTTCCTCGGGGCTGACGGTGCGTCAAACTCACCCGTGAGTTGAGTCGGGGGTTTGTAACGCAGGGCCTCGGGGTGGTCCGGTTCTTCCCGGTTGCTGGGTCTCGTATGGACCGGCCGGGGAGGGGGTTCAGAGACGTGGACAGGCTCCTCCTGTTGGCGGGGTCCCGGGTCGCTTCGTCGGGTAGGGGAATGTGTCCTAGACCCATGTCTTGACGATCTCTGGGAGCTCCGTGCGGAGTGAGGGGGTGTCGCCATGGCAACCAGTTTGTCCATCAGCTGCGCCTGCAGCCGGTCGCGCTCTGCCTCGCGCCGGGCATGGGCTGCGTCACGCGCTGCTTCGCGCTGGGCATTGGCGATGTCGCGCTGCGCATTGGCGCTGTCGCGCTGCGCATTGGCGCTGGCCTGGGCAGCGTCGCGCTGTGCGTTGGCGACGTCGCGCTGGGCATTGGCGCTGGCATGGGCAGCGTGGAGCTGTGCATTTGCGACGTCGGCGCGGCTTCTCTCGATCTTCTCTTCTGTCTGGAGGCGTCTGGTCTCCAGCCTTATGCGGTCGTCTTCACTCCTTTGTTGCGCCTGGAAGCGCTCTCGCTCACCTGCGTAATGTTCGCGCTCGCACGTCTGTTGCGCTTGAAGTCGATCGCGTTCGGTGGAGGCTGCCAGGGTGGCGATGAGTGCCTGCGCCAGCATCTTGTCCGCCTCGCTGGGGGAAGACGCCGTTCGGGGCGATCGGCTCCCGGCAGTACTTGTTGGAGATCCGTTCTCCTGTTGCGTACCGAGGAGATCCGTCTCCTGGGTGCGCGTCTCTTTAGGGTTGTCTTCCTCCCGGAGCTGATCGGGGACTATTTCTTCGGTATTGTCTGGGGGTAAAGTCGTGTCAGTTCCCTCCTGGTTCCCACCGTGAGCTTGGTCAGTTACATTAGAGCCCACTAGGGCCTCTGTGGTCGGGGTAACCTGGTCGTTAAGGTCAGACATAATTTTACTTTCTACTTTTACCGCGTTTAACTTCCCTTTAAAGCTAGGTATTGGACTGACAGAGTATGCCTCTAGATAGGGAGGTGGCTGCCGTCTGCGCTGCGGGCGATCTAGCTTAGGAGAACCGTTTGTGGAGTGTTCGTCATCGGCCATGTCAATATTAATATTATATTAATATTACGCTAATTATTCTCCGGCTATCGAAGGACCAATTGTAACTGAGGGGTACAATTCCCTGACTGTATTAATCAAGTATTGATATCATTAAATCACTACCATCTATGTACTACTGGCCAATACTGTACACAAGTATATTAGATTCGAACACTTCCACAATAACACGGTTTTCCACACAAATACTCGTTTACAATATTTATTACATAAAGGAATATTAGATTACATTACTTTGAATGCGCTTATAAGGCAAATAGAATGTGCAGGCAAATCAATAGTGAATATTAAGTAATTAGATCTAGTATTCTGGGGAGGGGTGTGCTACCGGTTGTAAGCCAGCAGGGGGGGGCAATGCTCTAGGAATGTCAATGGTCCACGGAGCTGTAGCAAGGCACCTGGAGACGGTGGTTTACTCCCTGAGTCAGCGGGGAAAAGCAGCCTGGTCCCAGGATGCGCGCCGTGCAGGTGAAAGCCGTGGGGTCTCCGGTACGACAGAGACGGGCTTGAGTGATGTCCCCACGGGCACGTGGATCCCACAGCAGTGGGTGTAGACGGTTCTCTGCTTCCAGCAGCTTGGTGAAGAATGAAGAATAATAGTCCTTGCCGGAAAGTGGCACTGCTGGCAGGGTGTCAATCCTCCGTGGTGCTGCTGGTCCGGTGTAGATATCCTCCGGTGCGGTAGTGCACGGTTGAACTTGACGTTACTACTATCCTATTAGCACGGGCAATAAGTGCTCTATGTAGACGCACAATTACTCACTCCACGTGGTCTTTGACTCGTAATGAAGGTTTACTAATAAATAGCGAACGATACATTGAACAAATGTATTAGGATAACACGAGACTCTATCTTGGGGCAATGCGAGCCCTGCTCTGCCCACGTTGCGTAGTGGGTGAGACGTTGCTTGGATAACTGGAACTGAACGAGACTGAACGGGACAAGGGACTAAGAGGCTAAGAGAGTGTTCTACTTTACTTGCGCCATATATATATGCGCTGTGAACAAATAGTACCATTCGTATTTCGCCAGCCGTATTCATGGGCAGAAGCTGGGCATGTACAGACATATCTCGTCGGTACCTTTGAAGTCAGCTCGAGGGGGTAAGGCAGTGGCGCCGGGGGATCGCTTCCAATAGGAGAACGAATATTATGGTCTGTCCTGCTACCAGGTAAAGGGATATTCCGTATATATTGTACAAGGAATATACAGGGGGTATCAAACGATATACAAATATTATACATGGGATCTCAGGCAATAAATATATATATTCGGTTTAATCTGACCCTTTGTAACAACAATGCTATACTATACAATCTACAGTTATACTATGTGTCTTTATGCTAGCTTGCTAGGGTAATATTAGAAAGACATAAATATAGGCAAACAATATAATTAACTCTGAAAATACACATCTGAGCAAGTAGGCAGTGTGATCAAAGGTGCATATCAATTATATTATACATTACAATAAATATGGTTACAATAAACACTAGAATCTAAATATCCATCTATATAATATCTATATCTAAAATAATCCAAGTCCTACTGGAGCCAAGTCATACTGGAGCCAAGTCCCCGAGTCCTACTGGAGCCAAGTCCTACTGGAGCCAAGTCATACTGGAGCCAAGTCCCCGAGTCCTACTGGAGCCAAGTCCCCGAGTCCTACTGGAGCCAAGTCCCCGAGTCCTACTGGAGCCAAGTCTCACACGGTGCCGATCCGACACGGTTCAAGGTTTGTTTGGATCTCGAAGGCCAGAGAGGCTTTGCACGTTGTGGCAGTCAGATTTCAACAAATGCCCACCCCTCCTCCCCCACCCCCCCCCCCCTCCGCCACCCCCCTCCCTCCCCCACATCACAAAATTAACATTTACATTTTGTCATTTAGCTGAACGCTTTTATCCAAAGCGACTTACAAGTTCTGTACGACAAGCCAGCAGGAAGGGTACAACTCTTGTCAGCTGAGTAACAATGTTCATCAAACAGTGTTGAAACTTGGGTGCTGCAGTTTCATATTAGTATAGTAGGAAGAGTATTTTTCATTTCATTTCAGATTTTGATTGAAGATGTGAGTCTTTAGTTGACAGCAAAAGATTGGTGGGGGTTTCGGCTGTCCTGACTGGCGGGAAGTTCGTTCCACCGAGAATAGGCTTCACTTTGACGACCCCCCCCCCCTCTTTGATATCCTCCATTAAAGCAAGACAAACTAAGAATAAACATAACACTGAACATCTGTGAGGCTTTTTAAGTGTTTATCTGCTGGTGTTGGTCCTGTACTCGTCCTGATGTCTGTGGGCGTTAGAGGCTGATGTTTACTGATGTTCATGGCAGGCAGACCCCCTGCTGTTTTCTGCTGCGGGAGAGACTGACGGGGGGGATTTCTGCTCATTGTTTAGTTTCTTCAAACCCGGTTTGACATGTGCTTCGCAGAGAGGTGAGATAACGCCCGAGTGAGAACATTAAGTTATCCTGTCACTCGTTTCACCCTCTTTTCAATTTGCACTCCCTCGGTGCACAACAAGCAGCAGGGATCGGAAACCGACCTTTAAAAACAAAAGGGCCGTACTCATCCCTCTTGGTTTAAAAGTACTCATTTACATTTGACATTTACATTTAGTCATTTAGCTGACGCTTTTATCCAAAGCGACTTACAAGTTTTGTACAACAAAACATACTCACCCCTCTTGGTTTAAAAGTACTCACCCCTCTTGGTTTAAAAGTACTCACCCCTCTTGGTTTAAAAGTACTCACCCCTCTTGGTTTAAAAGTACTCACCCCTCTTGGTTTAAAAGTACTCACCCCTCTTGGTTTAAAAGTACTCACCCCTCTTGGTTTAAAAGTACTCACCCCTCTTGGTTTAAAAGTACTCACCCCTCTTGGTTTAAAAGTACTCATCCCTCTTGGTTTAAAAGTACTCATCCCTCTTGGTTTAAAAGTACTCACCCCTCTTGGTTTAAAAGTACTCACCCCTCTTGGTTTAAAAGTACTCATCCCTCTTGGTTTAAAAGTACTCATCCCTCTTGGTTTAAAAGTACTCATCCCTCTTGGTTTAAAAGTACTCACCCCTCTTGGTTTAAAAGTACTCACCCCTTTAAAAGCGTACAAATCTTGTTAAATGTGGGGTTTCATCCACATACAATTCTCAATGTTTTATCAGTAGATAAAATACAGTAAAATATATTCCTTGGAACTTTCCAAACCCCGTATGAAGCAGAATGCAGGTCTCTCTGCACAGACTACAACGTATGATGTACATCCTGCCAGTTAGGGCACCTTGTGTATACTGTTTACTTTTACTCTTACTCATAGTATACATTCAGATTAAAATTATTTATTGCCTATATCTATATGTATTGTAACGTATAATATAATCGATGGGGTCTACAGACCCTCATCTGCACCTTTGTTTACACTATTTATTTGTTCTCATATTTTTATATTCAGATTACATTTTATTACCTATATTTATGTCTTTCTACTATTACCCTGCCCATACCTGAGTTTGGGGCTGCCTGCTCTACCTGTCCTGAAGTGACTGCACTGCGTGATCAGATTAACAGGGGTTGGCCTCATTCAGTGAAATCGGTGAGCCAAGATCTGACCGCATACTTCAAAATCAGAGAGGAACTGTCAGTCAAGGACAATTACGTCCTCAGAGGCAACCGCCTCATCGCACCAGTCTCCTTGCATCATACATTGCTCACACTGGCGCACAAGAGCCACCAGGGGGTCGTACGCACTAAGCAGGGTCTGCGGACTGGTGGCCGAAGATGGACTCTCAGGTTCAGGCCTGCATATCCAAATGTGTCCCTTGTCAGTCTAATGACAAGACGGCCAAGATTCATTTTGCACCTCTACAGCCAGTTCCACTGCCAGACGGCCCGTTGAAGAAACTAGGCCTTGACATAGTCGACCTTCGAGTCAGCTGTGCCAGCCTGCCGTTACGCGATCACACTGACAGACTACTATTCCAAGTGGCCAGAGGTAGCCTTTTCTCACAACGCTACCACTACGAATGTAACCAAGTTCCTAAGCTCTGTGTTCGGCCGCTATGGTAACCCAGAGAGCATCGTCACAGACAATGGACCTCAGTTCACATCGGCAGCCTTCGCCGAGTTCCTCAAGGAAAGAGACATTTCTCACAATTGGATTTCAGTCTACTAGTTTCAAGTTTCTTTCAAGTTTCTTTAATATTTGTCATACAGAAGTACAGAATACTTTTATACAAAATGCTTCTTACTGTTACGCTCCAGAGACTGTGCAAGACAAGATAAGTATGAAATAAAATAACATAGTAAAATTAGAAGTAAAAAAATGAGGTCACAGTGTTCAGTTTAGACATATGTACAATGTTCGATGCAGAATAGACGTAGTTACCATACAATATACAATACTGTGCAGTGTACTAATATACAATACTATATAGTGCAAGGCAGAAATGGGACAAGGTGCAATTTAGGTACAATTCACAGTAGGTGTACGAGTTGTAGTGCAAATCCTTTATCAATAAATATAAAGTGTAAAGTGTGTTTGTGTGATCTAAAGTGTGGAGAGTGGGTGCTGCAGTGTGTTGTTTGTTTGAGTGAGTGTGTGCGTGTGGGTGTGTGTGCTGTGTGCATTTGATGGTTGTTGCATAGTGTTTATTGTTCGTTTAGCAGCCTGATGGCCTGGGGATAGAAGCTTCTTCTGAATCTTTCTGTGCTCGCCTTAAAGGGGTTATGCACTGCTATTCCTAGCACTATTTGGGCAACTTTACACACTTCCTGTGAGTCTATGTAACACATCTGTAATTTTTATTCCAAAAATAATCATTGTTTTATATTTCTAATCTTGTACTCAAAACCAGCATTTTTCAGCCTCATGAAAGCAGGCTATTATTGGCTTGGCTCCAACCATACTAGCAGAATGCTTTGAGTGACAGCCACCCACCAAATAGCTCCGCCCATCTCCCCGTCAGAGATTAGGTTTCAGGTTACATACAAATATGGTATGTCATAAATATAGAGATGTAGCAGTACTGTCTATCTATATATATGTTACCACTATTTGTAAAAGCCACAACCACGTTACCATATTTGTAATAATGTAAATCATTGTGTCGTTGTACATATTGTGTATACACCGTTAGAAGCTAACATAGCTTAGCTTGGTAGCTATTGTGCTAACAACATATCCCGACGTCCGGCTCGCTGGCCGGCATGCACGCCCGACACAAAATGGTTCTCTCCTCTCTGTACACCCCCGTCCCCACGGGTACCCTGCCAGGGAGCCCATGGACGCGACAACGGCGGCAGCCGTAGGGTGCTCGAGCCCGCCGTAACGCTAGTGGTACACAATAGCTATGAGCTAACTAACGCTACGGCCGCCGCTGTTGTCGCGTCCACAAGCTCCCCGGCAGGACACCCGCGAGAACGGGGGCACACAAGGAGGAGAGAACCACCCCAAATCGAGCACTCATGCCGGCCGACAAGCCGGACACCGCGGTTGTTGTTAGCACAATAGTAGCCCACTGTGATGCACCGAGTGGGCCACCATTGATCAACATGCAGCGACGTGTAGCTTGCATGATGCGTGTGCAGTGCTTTGCCACACAGGTCTGAGAAGAGGACCTGCACATGATAGCAACCGGGAGCGTCGCGGAGCATTCAGCCTGCTGGCTACCTAGATCCACTTCAACCAGCCGAGCGTCGGGAGCTCCAGCAGCTTGTCGATGTGCTAATAGCCTGGAGCCAGCTACCGTTAGCTTGCAGAGGCTCCAGCACACCGACAAGCTGTGTAGCCAGCAGGCTGAATGCTCCGCGACGCTGGTTGAAGTGGATCTAGGTAGCCAGCAGGCTGAATGCTCAACGACGCTCCCGGTTGCTAACGCTGGCCCCGGCTGGTGCTAAGTAGCTAGCGATCGCTCCCGAGTCCCGAGAGCTAACGCCGGTCTGTCTGTCGAAGACCGAGGGAACCGCATCAGGCTTCAGCTGATTAGTGATCTTCTGGACAAGCCTTCCACCCTGCAGGTAGCAAGAATGGAGGCGGGCATTACTAAAACCACAGAGCCAATCACATCACCGTGCGCTATAAACAGCGCCCTGTGACGTGCACCAGGTCGTCAAATCAACATGACCTGATTTACTAGAGGCAAAGAGGGGATGGGCTGTAGCTGAGGAATTCGCCAATATAGTATTTAGGCCCAAAAACACATTGATACGAACTCCTATTACTATAATACAATGCTAGAGACTGAAAAATGACATTTATAATGCATAGCACCTTTAAGACTCCGGTATCGCTTGCCTGACCGCAGCAGTTCAAAGAGGCAGTTGTTCGGGTGGCTCGAGTCCTTAATAATTCTCTTAGCCTTCCCCTTGCACCGCTTGTTGTAAATGTTCTGGAGGGTGGGAAGCCCCCCTCCAATTGTGCGTTCGGCTGAACGTGTCACTCTTTGTAGTCTGCTACGGTCTTGTGCAGTGCTATTCCCAAACCAGGAGGTGATGTTGCCGGTCAGGATGCTCTCTATTGTACATGAGTAGAAGTTCCTAAGGATCTTCTGACTGACTTGGAACTTCCTTAGGCGCCTGAGGAAGTAGAGGCGTTGTCGTGCCTTCTTCACAACACTGTCAATGTGTGTGGTCCATGTCAAGTCCTCGGATATGTGGGCTCCGAGGTACTTGAAACTGTTCACTCTCTCAACCGGTGCCCCGTCGATGCTGAGGGGGCTGTAGTCCTTGACCCCCGACCTCCTGAAGTCCACAATCATCTCTTTTGTTTTGCTGACGTTCAGGGAGAGGCAGTTCTCCTGACACCACTGTGACAGGTTCTCTACCTCTTCCAGGTAGGCCCTTTCGTCGTTGGCAGAGATCAGGCCCACCACTACTGTGTCATCAGCAAATTTGATGATGGTGTTGTTGTTCCGCTGTGCTACGCAGTCATGTGTGTACAGGGAGTAGAGGAGGGGGCTCAGAACACAGCCCTGGGGGGCCCCTATGTTGAGCGTGATGGATGAGGAGGTGCAGTTGCCGGCTCTTACCACCTGGGGTCTGCCCGTCAGGAAGTCCAAGACCCACTGGCAGAGGTCATAGTTCAAGCCCAGGTCCCTGAGCTTGGCTATGAGTTTGGAGGGGACTATGGTATTGAATGCTGAGCTGTAGTCGATGAACAGCATTCTCACATAGTTCCCCTGCCTCTTGTCCAGGTGTGATGCTGCTGTGTGCAGCATCACAGCACTATCCGGCGGCTAATGGTGCTGTCGAACGCTTCCATTGTGTTCTGAGGAGTTGCATCCAGACGGCGATCCAGCAGTCTCAACCGTGGAAAGAGGATGTGTTGGGTTGTCTGCAAATATACAGAGCCACTCCCCCACGCCACCACTGGCGTTTCAGCACATGAACTGCTTTACTGTCGAAAAATGCGCAGCAAACTGGACATACTGCCCTTGCTTGCTTGAGTTCACAGGACGAGACTGTGAGAGAAACGGTCCAAAACAAGCAAGCCAAAATGAAGCACTACACAGATGCTAAGCGTGGCGCTCGCGCACCTGTCTTTCAGGAGGGGGAGAGAGTCAGGATTAGAACACCACATCACGTCCCCAAATACAGATACAGTGCAGTGCACCAATGACTGTGAAAAAGACGATTGGCAAAAGCACCTTTCTTCTCAGCGATGGAAAGAAATGGAACGCATCCCGTCTGGCTCACACTCCTATCATTCCAGATGAGCATGACTTAGGGATCCGCCCTGCCCTGACAGCGCTCAGCGGTCACACTCCAGTGCAGCCGCGCGCAAGAAACAAGCCTAGTTGGCATCAGGACTTTGTTGCCCACTGAGTTAGAACTAAGAGTAATATTGGTTGAGCATAGTGATAATTATATCTTGATTATGATTGAATAACCTGTGCTCACTTTGTTTTGATGATTATTTTGAGTTACACGTTTTATGATACTGACTGTTGGTTCAGTTTACTTAAGAAAGTAAAAAGCAAAACTTCTAAATTTGCATAATGCTGAGTAGCAAGTAACCTTTTTACAGAGAGAGGAAATGTTGTGTTCTTTAATGCATGTTGAAGCTGTACTTCCTAAAGCCTCCGCTAGGGGCACAGTTCATAGAATGCCATGTTGAGCATACAGGTTAGAACAGAATAAGTATGTGTATCCTGTATCCTAAGTCTTCTTACTTACCTACTACATCACTACAAAGTCTTATTATGTACATCTACAATCTTATTTTACTCACTAATCTTTACAAACCATATCAATGTAAAGAAACCTTTCACAGCCACAAGGTACAGCAAATACAATAAAAAAACTCAAATGTACCTGATAAAAGCGTGTTTCCATTCAATTTTTTTTATTTTGCAACTCATTTATGTTTATGTTTTGGATCACTCATGTTCCACCCCTTAGGGTCGGTACCGACCCCAAAATGACATTATGGTCATAGATCCATATTTTTCAGAGTGATGCAAAAAATTTGCGATTTTAAAATCAAACGTTTTCAAGTATTAACATCATTAACATGTCACAAAAGCATGTAGAATGTATATTATCATCAATACGTTAGTTTAGCAATAGGTTAAAACTTAAAAGTGTCCTTAGATAGTTTTAAGTTTTCGATTTTCGATCGTCTATTCCAAGCCTGAAACGGAAATGGACATTTTGCATAGCTGTCGACCAACGTTGGAATTATTCCGAACTACACTTCCTGTCAGAGACTGGGGGGGTTCAAAGTTCAGCGTTCTGAATGAATCATATCAATAATTGTTATGATTCGCGATAATAAGCCACAAAAGGTAAAGTTTTTGACAAATATTGAAACGCAGTTAGTTTCTCCTCCCTATTGGTAGCATGTAGGAACAATTAGATCTGAAATTAGTTTCAAAATGGTTGCACTGTGGGGAAAATTTTAAAGTACACTAGATTACAGTAGATATCATTATCTGTTCTTATGCACGCCTGGTGATACTAAATCCAAATTGAACTCGGGCATTTGAAAGATAATATATGTATATATATATATATATATATATATATATATATATATAAATGTGCAAATTGGCTATAATAAGGTAATGTATAAGCATCATATTCTATATTCTATAATAATATTTCAAATTGCATTGGTCCGGATTGGAGAATTCAGTACTGTATCTACAGAACCTTTGGTTTTATCACTTCCCTTTATTAATTTCCTTAGATTCTTTGTACACATGATCTCAAGAAGGTACTGAACGAGATCAGTGGCAGTTTTTTAAGTTTGGTCATTATTATCATGGTGTTATTCACTGTCAAAGATGCAAAGAAAAATCATAATTCATATTCTCCTTTGTTTCATCACAATTTAAGCAAGCCTAGTAATAGACACAATATTTCTGACACCGTGAATACATTCCCTGAGGTCCAAGAATATGCAAATAGCCCTTGTAGAAGTGGAGCAATATTTCATTTACCTAGGTATATATTTTATGCAGATTTTCACATCGTGTGGAACAGGTTAAAGGAAAACTCCAACATTTTGGGAAATTAGCTTATTTAACATCTTCCCTGGAGTTAGACAAGAAGATACATACCTTTTTTGTCTCTGTGCGTGCATTTAGCTTAGGGAACAGTCGCTCCGTTAGCATAGCTTAGCTTCATCACTGGAAGTGAGGCGGGGCCGGAGCCTTACAGTGTATAGTTTGATTGATTGATTGAAAAGTTTATGAACAGATTGCAGAATACACTCCAAATACAACTCCAAAACGTTCATGTAAACATGTTGTCAAAATAAAAGTGCGACGTTTATAGCAGCGGAAAACGTTTATTTTGTACATTATCTAACGTTAACACGAACCTAAACTAACTTTAGGTTAGTTGTAACGTTAGTTTAGGTTCGTGTTAACATTAGATAATGTACAGATTGCAGAATACACTCCAAATACAACTCCAAAACGTTCATGTAAACATGTTGTGACCTGTGTATTCACCACGTGGAGAAATAAAAAATTATTGAATTAGACAATTACGTTTTATAAGCAAATATACTCGGAACTATTTTTTTGCCCAACCACTCCTCTTTGAGCGCAGCCAGTGATTTCAACGTGTCGTCGTGATTGTTGACATTCTCATTCATTCAAAGGATCCGAACCGATTGAAGATTATGGATACCATGACTTGAAATCCTCTTACCTTGACGATTAAAAGCCTCCCCAATTTAGAAAACAGTAATCCAATGGCTGGTATTGTTATACCGGACGCTCTGAGCTAACCGGAGCTAACACAGATCAGGATGGTAAAGCATATATAATGACTTTCTTTCTGGGGTTGTCAAAATAAAAGTGCGACGTTTATAGCAGCGGAAAACGTTTATTTTGTACATTATCTAACGTTAACACGAACCTAAACTAACGTTACAACTAACCTAAAGTTAGTTTAGGTTCGTGTTAACGTTAGATAATGTACAAAATAAACGTTTTCCGCTGCTATAAACGTCGCACTTTTATTTTGACAACATGTTTACATGAACGTTTTGGAGTTGTATTTGGAGTGTATTCTGCAATCTGTTCATAAACTTTTCAATCAATCAATCAAACTATACACTGTAAGGCTCCGGCCCCGCCTCACTTCCAGTGATGAAGCTAAGCTATGCTAACGGAGCGACTATTCCCTAAGCTAAATGCACGCACAGAGACAAAAAAGGTATGTATCTTCTTGTCTAACTCCAGGGAAGTTGTTAAATAAGCTAATTTCCCAAAATGTTGGAGTTTTCCTTTAAGAGCCCAAAGTTGTAAATGAATCGATGCTGTGTGTGACTTGGCTTTTTTTTTTTTTTTTTTTACAAAACTTGCATTTTCTGTTGCGCCCAGATAAAGGTGCATTTGATGTCACTTACCGCAGGCTGGATCTGCAGAGATACAGCTGGTCTGCTCCACCCCTCCTGTCTCTCCTGGTCTGTAGAGATGCAGGGAGGTGGTCTGCTCCTATTTAAAAGCAGTAATCTGCAGCAATAGTGAGAATAAAGTGAGATCACCTCTCTCTCCTGCCAAGCTGCCCCCCCCCCCCCCCCCCCCACTCTGTACCGACTCCTGCACGCTTTGATCTGCCTTCCCTCTTTAGATTTGAGTGGGCTAGATTTGAGTCCCTTCTCCTCTCCTCTCCTCTCCTCTCCTCTCCTCTCCTCTCCTCTCCTCTCCTCTCCTCTCCTCTCCTCTCCTCTCCTCTCC
>NC_140170.1:2789648-2802148 GCF_963971535.1 Notolepis coatsorum | reverse complement strand
CATATTCATGCAGCTCCAGAAAATCAACAGAAATGGAACATTTTACTAAAAAAGTACTTCCCTTACGTCCTCGTAGACAGGACAGTAAAACATGAAGTGCACCTCATTCTCAGTTTCACCTTTAACTCACACAGCAAACAAAGTCTGTCCTCCTCTGGGGTGGCATTGGACCTGCTGGTCTCTAGTGGCGATGACTGTATCTATACACATAGGTCTCTAGGATTAGTGGTGATGACTGTATCTATACAGTCATCACCAGAACCCTCCACCCGTAACCTTCGCTCCGCCAACACAAACCACCTCCTTCCCCCCAGGACCAAGCTCCGCACCATGCGGGCGACCGGGCCTTCTGCTCGGCTGCTCCTCGCCTGTGGAACGCCCTCCCTGACCACCTCAGAGCACCACAGACCACTGCTTCCTTTAAAAGATACCTCTTCACGAAAGCCTTCCCTTAGTTTTAACCTTTTTATACATGCCTTGTGTGTTTTATCCCTTTTTTTAATGCTTTTATGTCTTGTTTTTTAATTGCCTATGTTTTTAAAGTCTGTTTTTACTCTGTAGCACTGACATTTTGTTTCCAAATATAGAGTGCACTATAAATCGAATGTATTATTATTATTATTATTATTATTATTATTATTATTATTATTATTATTATTATTATTATTATTATTATTATTATTATTATTATTATTATTATTATTATTATACGCATAGGTCTCTATGACTAGTGGTAATGTCCCTGACTGTGTCTATACACATAAGGATCTTTGTCTTTTGTAATTTATGTTTCTTCAGATAGTATGTGAGGAAATGGGGGAAACTTTAAGGTGAAATGTTAAGGTGATGTTAACTCTAGTTAAGGAAACTTTAAGGTAAAACGTTAAGGTGATGTTAACTCTATTTAAGGAAACTTTAAGGTCAAAGGTTAAGGTGATGGTTGAGGTGGGAATTGTTAAATGGGGCAAAATCATGGATAAAATCGTGGGCCTTAAAGCTGCAGTAGGCAACATTGGAGATAACAGAACTAGAGCTGAGCTCTGCATCACTTTAAGAGTGAGTTTACCTGCCCAGTAGAACCAGAGCTGAGCTCTGCATCTCTTTAAGAGTGAGTTTACCTGCCCAGCAGAACTAGAGCTGAGCTCTGCATCTCTTTAAGAGTGAGTTTACCTGCCCAGCAGAACTAGAGCTGAGCTCTGCATCTCTTTAAGAGTGAGTTTACCTGAATGAATGAATGAATGAAAACTTTATTTAACAGATTGCAGAATGGGTACAATACAGTACGGCTCAATACATACAATTGTTAAGGGGATGCAGACCTGAGAAAGACGTTTGTCTTGTTTCCATCAGGGTCCCCCATTTTCAATTCATATAGACATTTATGACATACACAACATACATGACATTTATGGCATAGGGACATATAGGTATTTAGTACTGATACATTTGTGACATAGGCGGTATTCAAATATACAGTACTGTTACCCCTAGATCCTGACAGAGTATATACATATGATGGGGAGGGGACTGTACATTAGGAGGGGGTGGGTGGGTGGGAGGGAAATATACATACGGCGGGGAGGGAATATATACATGCGGTGGGGAGGAGACTGTCTATTAGGAGGTGGTGGGGGTTTTGGGCATTTACGGTGGCCAGTTTCGAATTGCAGCCTCCCGTAGGTGCTCTTTAAGGGCGGTTTTGAATGTGGGCAGGGATTCACATTCCTTTACAGCTTTGGGTAGGGCGTTCCACATTGTTGTGGCATAATTGCGGAACGTGTTTAGTCCCTTGTTTGAGCCGAATCTGGGTTTAACATGATTTGTTGAGCTTCCTCTGGTGTAGTGGTTGTGGTATTCACTGACCTTTGGGAAGTATTTTGACATGTACATGGGCACCCCGGTCGTATAGTGTATCTTGTAGACCAGGCCCATTGCAAGTTGCTGTACTCTGTCGTCTACTCTAAGCCATCCTAGGTTGGCAAAGTGGGCAGGGGTGAGGTGGGTTCTGGGGTTCAGGTCAAGTAGTAGTCTGACCAGTTTGTTTTGTGATGTTTGTAATTTTGTTTTAAGCGCCTTTGAGGTGCTTTGGTACCATGAGGTGCACGCATAGTCATAGTACCCTTGAATGAGTGCTCCTGCCAGAGTCTTCAGGGTATTCTTGTTTACCAGAGAGGAGATCCGGTACAAGAATCTAGTTCGTTGGTTGACTTTTTTTATTACATTGGATGCCATTTTGTCACAGGAAAGATTTGCCTCTAGGATGGAACCCAGGTAGGTAATTTCGTCTTTCCTTGTGACAATATTGTCACCCACTGTAACTGAGAAACCGTCGGTCTTGCTGAGTTTGTTATTTGAACCGAAGAGAATGGACTCTGTTTTGCCCATGTGTAATGATAGTTTGTTATCAGCGAGCCATATGCAGATTTTGCCTAGTTCCGTGCTGAGGGTTTTTTCAACCTGCAATTTGTTCTTGTCAGAGACCAGCAGGGCTGAGTCGTCCGCAAACAGGAACAAGTTGCAGTCACAGGCTGACGACATGTCATTTGCATAAATTAGGAAGAGTAGCGGTCCTAGTATGCTTCCTTGTGGAACACCACAGCTCACTGTGAGGGGGGGGGGATAGAGTACCGTTTACCTCTACCATCTGTTCTCTCCCCTCCAGGTAGGATTGCATCCAGCTCACTGCCCAGCAGAACTAGAGCTGAGCTCTGCATCTCTTTAAGAGTGAGTTTACCTGCCCAGCAGAACTAGAGCTGAGCTCTGCATCACTTTAAGAGTGAGTTTACCTGCCCAGCAGAACTAGAGCTGAGCTCTGCATCTCTTTAAGAGTGAGTTACCTTCCCAGCAGAACTAGAGCTGAGCTCTGCATCTCTTTAAGAGTGAGTTTACCTGCCCAGCAGAACTAGAGCTGAGCTCTGCATTTCTTTAAGAGTGAGTTTACCTGCCCAGCAGAACTAGAGCTGAGCTCTGCATCTCTTTAAGAGTGAGTTTACCTGCCCAGCAGAACTAGAGCTCTGCATCACTTTAAGAGTGAGTTTACCTGCCCAGCAGAACTAGAGCTGAGCTCTGCATCTCTTTAAGAGTGAGTTTACCTGCCCAGCAGAACTAGAGCTCTGCATCACTTTAAGAGTGAGTTTACCTGCCCAGCAGAACTAGAGCTGAGCTCTGCATCACTTTAAGAGTGAGTTTACCTGCCCAGCAGAACTAGAGCTGAGCTCTGCATCACTTTAAGAGTGAGTTTACCTGCCCAGCAGAACTAGAGCTGAGCTCTGCATCTCTTTAAGAGTGAGTTTACCTGCCCAGCAGAACTAGAGCTGAGCTCTGCATCACTTTAAGAGTGAGTTTACCTGCCCAGCAGAACTAGAGCTGAGCTCTGCATCACTTTAAGAGTGAGTTTACCTGCCTAGCAGAACTAGAGCTCTGCATCACTTTAAGAGTGAGTTTACCTGCCCAGCAGAACTAGAGCTGAGCTCTGCATCACTTTAAGAGTGAGTTTACCTGCCCAGCAGAACTAGAGCTGAGCTCTGCATCTCTTTAAGAGTGAGTTTACCTGCCCAGCAGAACTAGAGCTGAGCTCTGCATCTCTTTAAGAGTGAGTTTACCTGCCCAGCAGAACTAGAGCTGAGCTCTGCATCACTTTAAGAGTGAGTTTACCTGCCCAGCAGAACTAGAGCTCTGCATCTCTTTAAGAGTGAGTTTACCAGCCCAGCAGAACTAGAGCTGAGCTCTGCATCACTTTAAGAGTGAGTTTACCTGCCCAGCAGAACTAGAGCTGAGCTCTGCATCTCTTTAAGAGTGAGTTTACCTGCCCAGCAGAACTAGAGCTGAGCTCTGCATCTCTTTAAGAGTGAGTTTACCTGCCCAGCAGAACTAGAGCTGAGCTCTGCATCACTTTTCAGGCCCATGAACACTCCCAGAGGCACCAGCAGCTTCAAGCTGAATAAAAAAAAATATATATAATAATAATAATAATAATAATAATAATAATAATAATAATATTCCGCAGCCTCTGATCGGCAGGTGTTTTTGTACATTGTGTACTTTTTAACGAGGGACGTGACGGTTGTCGGAGTTTTCCGATGCAACCTCCGAGAACACCCCTCACCAAGCCAAAAACATCTGATTGGTTATTGATGCAGGGAGCTGTTGTTCTTGGCCAATCGGATGTTTCCGCCCAGCCAACCGGTGTTCCTGTGGTCGCATTGGAGGAAACCATCGCCTTCCTAGTCGAAAAGTACACACTGTGCAAAACCACCTGCCACCTCCACCCTCCCGGCCGGCCGGGAAATATCTTTTATTCTTCTTTTATATATTATTTTAAATTGAGCTAGAAGCTACTGGTGCCTCTGGGAGTCTGTGGAAAACCTTTGTTGTGTGTGCATGGACTTGAAAATGAGCTCTATTTCTGCTGGGCAGGTAAACGCACTAGTCTAGGTGCTGACAACTATTTTACTATTTCTTTCACTATTTGGGCACTTTTACACAATTCCTGTGAGTCGATGGAACACCTCTGTACATTTAAAAAAAAAAATGTATTCATTGTTTTGTATTTCTAATCAAGTACTCAAAAACAGCATTTTTCTACCTCAAGATCTTAAGCCGTTTTGAGGCTGGGCTCCAACCACTGTGTGGCCTGGTGCCAACTGCCACACCAACTGCCACATTATTATGCAGCCGAGAAATCTCTGACATCACAGATATGCACATTTTCAGATGACTCAGTTCAGTGAGGGTGAATATTGTGAGAGGAGAATTGGAAGAATGCGCCAATATGAGAATTAGAGACATAGATCCTATTAATATAAGTCCACATAGCTAGGAAACAATGCTAAACACTGAAAAAGGCCATTTATAAGATAGTTCCCCTTTAAGGCCATGATACTCAATCTTCTGAGGGAAGGAATATGGGCAATCCTTCCAACAAAGACCAATATAATTTTTTCTCTATGTATTTGCACTGGGCAACTTCTGAGAAACTAGAAGTAGACTTCCAGTGAATGACGCTAAGCTAGGCTAACGGAGCGGCTGTTCCCTAAGCCTACTGCATGCACAGAGAAGAAAAGGGTATGTATCTGCTTGTCTAACTCCAGGGTAGATGGCAAATAAGCTCATTTCCAAAAAAGTTGGCGTGTTCCTTTAAGTAGAATTTGAATGGAGGACTTTTACCTTTACCAGAGTACTCATTTATCTGGGTATTTCTACTAGTAAGTAAGGGAACTGTGTACTTCTTCCACCACTGCCGACGATAGCTTTAGATAAGAGCTGACTTTTGTTTGGCTAAAGCTCGGGGGCTTTGAACGCTGCTGGCAGCCCAGCGAGGCCACGGGCCTGTGAGCAGACGTGTGGCTCCATACTGTTCATATACAATAAGATAGGATATTCCTTTATTGATCCCCTTGGGGAAATTCAGGCATCATAGCAGCATGGGGGAGGGGGGAGGGGAGGTACAGGTAGTAGGTAGTAGAAGACATGGTACAGGTCATAGAATTATAGTACAGTGGAGAAGTAAAAATAAAAATAGAATAAAAATAGGCAGTGAAAACAATATAATTAACTCTGGACATGCGCATATGGGCAAGTAGGCAGTGTAAAAAGGTCAAGGTGCAAGATGGGGGTATCTATGCCCTCTCAGTTATATTTGCCCTACAATAAATATAGTTACAATATATATATATAATCTAATATATATAATCTAAAAATGCTAAAGAATTCTAAATGTATGCTCTGATGAAATAAGTATACAGTATAATAATCATAATCTGATACCTAATCTAATATATATAATCAAAAAATGCTAAATGCTAAATATATGCTCTGATGAAATAAGTTGTGAGGTTCGCCTGTTCCCTGGACCTTTAATTCCCTGTCTCCTCACCTCACCAGCCCCCACCCTCGCGTTGTTTTACTCTCCTCTGCTCTTCAACAGCCCCCACCCTTGGACTACCTTTCACAGCTGTGATAAGTTATGATTAGCGCCCCAGAGGGCTTTAAATACCTGGACTTCCCCTCCAGTCCTTGTCGGGTCGTTCTGTATGCTACCATCTACCGCCGCGCTCCTGGTGAGACATCGTCATCGCTCTCTATTCTTCCACGGGAGGATTCCTTTGTTCTCTCTGGGAGACGTTGTGCCTTTCTGTATGCTGGTTCTTCTCCGGCGTGAGACGAGGTGCCAGCCATCGCCACCTGTCGCCGTTTGCCTGGAGTGGGACACAGTCTGCGCTCTCTAATTCTCTACGGGAGGTTTTCCAGTGTCCCACTCCAGACGTCAGGCCGGCGCGCTCCAACTCCAGACGCGCTCCTACTCCAGACGCGCTCCACTCCAGACCCCGAGCCGGCGCGCTCTTCTAGCCGGCGCGCTCCTACTCCAGATGCGCTCCTACTACAGACGCGCTCCACTCCAGACCCCGAGCCGGCGCGCTCTTCTAGCCGGCGCGCTCCTACTCCAGATGCGCTCCTACTACAGACGCGCTCCACTCCAGATCCCGAGCCGGCACGCTCTTCTAGCCGGCGCGCTCCAACTCCAGACGCGCTCCTACTCCAGACGCGCTCCACTCCAGACCCCGAGCCGGCGCGCTCTTCAAGCCGGCGCGCTCCTACTCCAGACGCGCCCCACTCCAGACCCCAAGCCGGCGCGCTCCACTCCAGACGTCAGGCCGGCACGCTCCAACTCCAGACGCCGCTCCTACTCCAGACGCTCAAGCCGGCGCGCATCGCTTCCTAATCCTCTACGGGAGGATGCGTCTCTTCACTTCCGAGGAGGATCTCCTTGCCAGGCCTCCGCCGTCTGAACCCTGCCATCCCTGTAAGCAGCTCTGGCCCTCGCCCTGTCCAAGGCCTTAACCCTGTTTTCTCTGTCCCTGTCTCCAGCCCGCCTCCCCGGGCCTCTGTCCCTGTTCCCCTCTCCAGTGCCCCTGTTCCTGCCCTGTCCTTTTCCCTTAGCCTTCCCCTTAGCCTGCTCGCCTCTTAAAGGCACAGTGCCACATTTTTCCCTATTTCTTTGTTCCAGTGTTTTTGTGTTCTCCCTTAAAGGGACAGTGCCGCTTTTTGTTTGTATTGAATAAATGCCCTGTTTTGACTTACTCTCATACCTGTCTTGTGTTGTGCGATTGGGGTCGGTTACAAACCATAACAGTACGACCCGACCCGTCGACGACCCCAGCCAGCACAGACAGTGTATGTTGAGTTTGCCCTTTTTAGTTCTCTCTAGCTCCCTCTAGCTCCCTTTGGTTTCCCCTGTTAGCTTCCCTGTTAGTTCCCCTGTTGACTCCCCTGTTAGCTTCCCTGTTAGCCTTGTTAGCTTCCCTGTTAGCCTCGTTAGCTCCCCGGTTAGCTACCCTGTTTCCCCACTGCTAGGACTGCCCCTTCAGCTAGCAAGGTCAGTTTCCCCACTGCTAGGACTGCCCCTTCAGCTAGCAAGGTCAGTTTTCCCCACTGCTAGGACTGCCCCTTCAGCTAGCAAGGTCAGTTTCCCCACTGCTAGGACTGTCCTTCCAGCTAGCTTGTTCTCTCATGCTGGTCCAGCCCTGTCTGCTAGCCTAGCTCCGGCAGCTAGCGCAGCCTCTATGTTATTGTAGCAGTACAGCTAGCATAGGCCCTGTAGCTAGCAGTGCCCTGGCAGCTTCCCTGTCCCTCTGCTAGCCCCACCTTAGGTGTAGCTTCCCCTGCTAGCATGGCCCAGTTTTTTTTTATTTGTTGCTTTGTCATGTCCCCTGCCCCACTGTCTGTATTTTTGGGTCGCCCGGTGGCTCCCGTGGAGGGGGGGGTACTGTGAGGTTCGCCTGTTCCCTGGACCTTTAATTCCCTGTCTCCTCACCTCACCAGCCCCCACCCTCGCGTTGTTTTACTCTCCTCTGCTCTTCAACAGCCCCCACCCTTGGACTACCTTTCACAGCTGTGATAAGTTATGATTAGCGCCCCAGAGGGCTTTAAATACCTGGACTTCCCCTCCAGTCCTCGTCGGGTCGTTCTGTATGCTACCATCTACCGCCGCGCTCCTGGTGAGACATCGTCATCGCTCTCTATTCTTCCACGGGAGGATTCCTTTGTTCTCTCTGGGAGACGTTGTGCCTTTCTGTATGCTGGTTCTTCTCCGGCGTGAGACGAGGTGCCAGCCATCGCCACCTGTCGCCGTTTGCCTGGAGTGGGACACAGTCTGCGCTCTCTAATTCTCTACGGGAGGTTTTCCAGTGTCCCACTCCAGACGTCAGGCCGGCGCGCTCCAACTCCAGACGCGCTCCTACTCCAGACGCGCTCCACTCCAGACCCCGAGCCGGCGCGCTCTTCTAGCCGGCGCGCTCCTACTCCAGACGCGCTCCTACTCCAGACGCGCTCCACTCCAGACCCCGAGCCGGCGCGCTCTTCTAGCCGGCGCGCTCCTACTCCAGACGCGCTCCTACTCCAGACGCGCTCCACTCCAGACCCCGAGCCGGCGCGCTCTTCAAGCCGGCGCGCTTCTACTCCAGACGCGCCCCACTCCAGACCCCAAGCCGGCGCGCTCCACTCCAGACGTCAGGCCGGCGCGCTCCAACTCCAGACGCCGCTCCTACTCCAGACGCTCAAGCCGGCGCGCATCGCTTCCTAATCCTCTACGGGAGGATGCGTCTCTTCACTTCCGAGGAGGATCTCCTTGCCAGGCCTCCGCCGTCTGAACCCTGCCATCCCTGCAGCTCTGGCCCTCGCCCTGTCCAAGGCCTTAACCCTGTTTTCTCTGTCCCTGTCTCCAGCCCGCCTCCCCGGGCCTCTGTCCCTGTTCCCCTCTCCAGTGCCCCTGTTCCTGCCCTGTCCTTTTCCCTTAGCCTTCCCCTTAGCCTGCTCGCCTCTTAAAGGCACAGTGCCACATTTTTCCCTATTTCTTTGTTCCAGTGTTTTTGTGTTCTCCCTTAAAGGGACAGTGCCGCTTTTTGTTTGTATTGAATAAATGCCCTGTTTTGACTTACTCTCATACCTGTCTTGTGTTGTGCGATTGGGGTCGGTTACAAACCATAACATAAGTATAAAGTATACACATAAGGTGCAGTATGCATAAGGTATGTATGCCGTGATATACTTCATATACTGTCAGGGGTGCAGTCGTAATATATGCGCATACATGTTCCCTCGCGTGTGCACAGAACATATGATTATTATGCATAAATAGTAGGAAACATGTTTGTATAGGAAATTACTAGTTTTAGTTTAGTTTTTGTAAATATTGCCTTGAAATAGAGAAGCTGAAAAAGGTAGCAGGATGTAGCATTCAATATATAAAGAAATTATATTGTCAACAGATATGGTTGAACAACAAACAATGTTTTAAATGTAATTGTAGTTACAATTTCTTTAATTGAATTAACTTAAACTAGAAAAGTAAATACAAACTAAATTAATAATGTAAGTTAGTTTACAGAAGGACAGTTTCCTTCTGAAGCACAACTTAATGCCTCATCCTTCCAGTCGGGACTATTTGTCACATAGCTCCACAGATCAAGCAAACCCCCACAGGGCTTGTATTTTGGTTTGGCTCTTCTCGTTCTTTGTTATGTTATTGGTATCCTATTATTATGCAAAGTCTAGGTGATAGATAAGTGCCGGTACTTGGCGCATGGCGCGACGAGTCCAGTGAAAGTTGTGAACGCATTTGTGTGTGCGCGCGCGTGCATGTACTTCTGCTCAGAAAACTGCTGGGACGCCGTGGTACCGAGTGGGACCACCACTGCACCACTGTATATACTGTATATGGATACAGACATGGAAGACAGCTGTGATGGAGGTGGTCAGTGGATACAGACATGGAAGACAGCTGTGATGGAGGTGGTCAGTGGATACAGACATGGAAGACAGCTGTGATGGAGGTGGTCAGTGGATACAGACATGGAAGACAGCTGTGATGGAGGTGGTCAGTGGATACAGACATGAAGACAGCTGTGATGGAGGTGGTCAGTGGATACAGACATGGAAGACAGCTGTGATGGAGGTGGTCAGTGGATACAGACATGAAGACAGCTGTGATGGAGGTGGTCAGTGGATACAGACATGAAGACAGCTGTGATGGAGGTGGTCAGTGGATACAGACATGGAAGACAGCTGTGATGGAGGTGGTCAGTTGATACAGACATGAAGACAGCTGTGATGGAGGTGGTCAGTGGATACAGACATGAAGACAGCTGTGATGGAGGTGGTCAGTGGATACAGACATGGAAGACAGCTGTGATGGAGGTGGTCAGTGGATACAGACATGAAGACAGCTGTGATGGAGGTGGTCAGTGGATACAGACATGAAGACAGCTGTGATGGAGGTGGTCAGTGGATACAGACATGGAAGACAGCTGTGATGGAGGTGGTCAGTGGATACAGACATGAAGACAGCTGTGATGGAGGTGGTCAGTGGATACAGACATGGAAGACAGCTGTGATGGAGGTGGTCAGTTGATACAGACATGAAGACAGCTGTGATGGAGGTGGTCAGTGGATACAGACATGAAGACAGCTGTGATGGAGGTGGTCAGTGGATACAGACATGAAGACAGCTGTGATGGAGGTGGTCAGTGGATACAGACATGGAAGACAGCTGTGATGGAGGTGGTCAGTGGATACAGACATGAAGACAGCTGTGATGGAGGTGGTCAGTGGATACAGACATGAAGACAGCTGTGATGGAGGTGGTCAGTGGATACAGACATGAAGACAGCTGTGATGGAGGTGGTCAGTGGATACAGACCTGATAGACAGCTGTGATGGAGGTGGTCAGTGGATACAGACATGAAGACAGCTGTGATGGAGGTGGTCAGTGGATACAGACATGAAGACAGCTGTGATGGAGGTGGTCAGTGGATACAAACATGAAGACAGCTGTGATGGAGGTGGTCAGTGGATACAGACCTGATAGACAGCTGTGATGGAGGTGGTCAGTGGATACAGACCTGATAGACAGCTGTGATGGAGGTGGTCAGTGGATACAGACATGAAGACAGCTGTGATGGAGGTGGTCAGTGGATACAGACATGAAGACAGCTGTGATGGAGGTGGTCAGTGGATACAGACATGGAAGACAGCTGTGATGGAGGTGGTCAGTGGATACAGACATGAAGACAGCTGTGATGGAGGTGGTCAGTGGATACAGACATGAAGACAGCTGTGATGGAGGTGGTCAGTGGATACAGACATGGAAGACAGCTGTGATGGAGGTGGTCAGTGGATACAGACATGAAGACAGCTGTGATGGAGGTGGTCAGTGGATACAGACATGAAGACAGCTGTTATGGAGGTGGTCAGTGGATACAGACATGAAGACAGCTGTGATGGAGGTGGTCAGTTGATACAGACATGAAGACAGCTGTGATGGAGGTGGTCAGTGGATACAGACATGAAGACAGCTGTGATGGAGGTGGTCAGTGGATACAGACATGAAGACAGCTGTGATGGAGGTGGTCAGTGGATACAGACATGAAGACAGCTGTGATGGAGGTGGTCAGTGGATACAGACATGGAAGACAGCTGTGATGGAGGTGGTCAGTTGATACAGACATGAAGACAGCTGTGATGGAGGTGGTCAGTGGATACAGACATGAAGACAGCTGTGATGGAGGTGGTCAGTGGATACAGACATGGAAGACAGCTGTGATGGAGGTGGTCAGTGGATACAGACATGAAGACAGCTGTGATGGAGGTGGTCAGTGGATACAGACATGAAGACAGCTGTGATGGAGGTGGTCAGTGGATACAGACATGAAGACAGCTGTGATGGAGGTGGTCAGTGGATACAGACATGAAGACAGCTGTGATGGAGGTGGTCAGTGGATACAGACATGAAGACAGCTGTGATGGAGGTGGTCAGTGGATACAGACATGAAGACAGCTGTGATGGAGGTGGTCAGTGGATACAGACATGAAGACAGCTGTGATGGAGGTGGTCAGTGGATACAGACATGAAGACAGCTGTGATGGAGGTGGTCAGTGGATACAGACATGAAGACAGCTGTGATGGAGGTGGTCAGTTGATACAGACATGAAGACAGCTGTGATGGAGGTGGTCAGTGGATACAGACATGAAGACAGCTGTGATGGAGGTGGTCAGTGGATACAGACATGAAGACAGCTGTGATGGAGGTGGTCAGTGGATACAGACATGGAAGACAGCTGTGATGGAGGTGGTCAGTGGATACAGACATGAAGACAGCTGTGATGGAGGTGGTCAGTGGATACAGACATGAAGACAGCTGTGATGGAGGTGGTCAGTTGATACAGACATGAAGACAGCTGTGATGGAGGTGGTCAGTGGATACAGACATGAAGACAGCTGTGATGGAGGTGGTCAGTGGATACAGACATGAAGACAGCTGTGATGGAGGTGGTCAGTGGATACAGACATGAAGACAGCTGTGATGGAGGTGGTCAGTGGATACAGACCTGAAGACAGCTGTGATGGAGGTGGTCAGTGGATACAGACATGAAGACAGCTGTGATGGAGGTGGTCAGTGGATACAGACATGAAGACAGCTGTGATGGAGGTGGTCAGTGGATAC
>NC_140170.1:2645213-2789448 GCF_963971535.1 Notolepis coatsorum | reverse complement strand
GCTCCTCATTCTCCTCCCGGAGGGCAGGAGAGTGAAAAAGCGTTGTGAGGGTGGTCATTATTATACATAGTCTGGGTGGTCAGTGTGTGTGTGTGTGTGTGTGTGTGTGTGTGTGTGTGTGCGTGTGCATGTGTGTGATAAGACTGGGGGTCCAGACCTAATCATAGGTGATTGTAAGTCTGGGTGGTCATTTTATTTATTATTTGTTTATTTATTTATTTTGAGTACTTAACACCCATTAGAGACAAAAGGAAAATAAAATAAATGAATAAGGGCAAAACATATTAGGCTTGTGGTCATTTGAATGAGGACAGTGGCGGATGAGCCTTGATTGAGGGGACAGGGACAGTCCACCAAAAAAAAAGGAGGGGCGGGTACTGCGCTGGGGGGGGGGGGGGTTGGCGTCCCACATTGTCCCCTCACAAACATACCATTTGTCCCACATTTGGTTTATTGGGATCTGGTCACCCTAGGTACGGCGCCGAAGAGAGAAATATGCGGAAGGTCAGATGGTGGGTAGACTTTGCAGAAAGAATGGGGATGGCGGTAGTGAACACATATTTCATGAAGAGGGAGGAGCACAGGATAACATATAAAAGCGGGGGAAGGTGCACACAGGTGGACTATGTCCTGTGCAGAAGGGGTCATCTGAAGGAGGTCAAGGTGATCGCAGGTGAGAGAGTAGCCAGGCAGCACCGCATGGTGCTCTGTAAGATGTCTGTGGAGCCAAGAGGAAGAGAGCCAAGGGAGGGAAGCCAAAGATTAAATAGTGGGAATTAAAGAGAGAGAGGAATGTTGTGTGGAGTTCAGGGAGAAGATAAGACGGGCGCGCTGGGTGGTAGAAAAGAGCTGCCGGTAGTTTTGGCAGCCACAGCAGATGTGGTGAGGTGTGGTCAAATGGTACTTGGCATGTTTTTCGGGGGAAAAAGGAAGGAAGATGAGGAGACCTGGTGGTGGAGTGAGGAAGTGCAGAAAAGTATACAGAGGAAGAGGTTGGCGAAGAAGCAGTGGGACACTTTAATAATAATAATAATAATGGATTGGATTTATATAGCGCTCTTTGTGACACCCCAGTAACCCCAGAGCGCTTACAGAGTCCATTATTCGTTCATACACAGTCATACCGGTGGTGGTAAACTACAATTGCAGCCAGAGCTGCCCTGAGGCAGACTCACGGAAGCGTGGCGAATAATCATCGCCTACGGCCCCTCCGACCACCACCAACATTCATTCACATGCATACACATTCATACGAGGCAAGTAGGTTAAGTGTCTTGCCCAAGGACACAACGGCAGTGGGATGGACATGGGCTTGAGCGGGATTCGAACCACCAACCCTTCGATCATTGGACGACCCGCTCTACCCCTGAGCCACGCAAGGAAAGAACTGTTGTTCTTGTATAGTTAGTAATAGCAAGTATAGCATAGGGATATAGAGTAAAACTGTATATTGTATAGTAGTGTGTACATAGGACATCATGTCTATTTTATGTCTATTTTATTATCTTTTACTTATTTTATTTACTATTGTATTATTGCACAATCGAAGCGGGCATGGCCACCCGCATTTCACTGTATGCCCTGGTATGTATGTGACAAATAAACCTCTTGAATCTGGCAGGCGAGTGCTTAGACCTCTACACTCGCCGGCCGCACCAATAATGTATACGTTAACTGATTTGTATTGTGTGTGTGTGTGCAGGTGTTGTCACACAATAAGAGAACAAGCTCTGTAAATTTATCTGAGTGGCCACACTTGAAAAATGACTAACCGATTGAGTGACTATTTTGTAAATTAATATGTTTCTTGTTGATTGTCTTTACTGTTATTACTAATATTATGATATTTTATTGCTTAATATATATGTTATTGTTTGTATGTTGAACTTGCTTTGGCAATAAGTATGTTAATATTTCATGCCAATAAAGCCTATTTGAATTGAATTGAATTGACTGTGAGAGAGACTGTGAGAGAGACTGTGAGAGAGAAAGAGACTGTGAGAGAGAGACTGTGAGAGAGACTGTGTGATAGAGACTGTGAGAGAGACTGTGTGAGAGAGACTGTGAGAGAGAGAGAGAGAGAGAGAGAGAGACTGTGAGAGAGACTGTGTGATAGAGACTGTGAGAGAGACTGTGTGAGAGAGACTGTGAGAGAGAGAGAGAGAGAGAGAGAGAGAGAGAGAGACTGTGAGAGAGACTGTGTGAGAGAGCCTGTGAGAGAGAGAGACTTTGAGGTGAGCGTTGAGATGAAGCTCTTCCCTTCTTACAAAGTTTGCACGACTTGAAGTAATTATCAGGGCACTGTGTGAAACCAATTTATCCAAGATGGATTGTTCTACCGGGACATTTTATTATTATTATATTGAGACTGCTGCTCTGCTACTCTGCTGCTCTGCCAGTGTGTTCCATGGTATACAAGGCAGAGAGAGATACACAGACAGAGAGAGACAGAGAGAGAAAGAGAGAGAGAAAGAGAGAAACAGAGAGAGACAGAGCAGGAGAGAGGGACAGACAGAGAGATAAACAGATAGAGAGAGAGACAGAGAGAGAGAGCAGTAGAGAGAGCAGTAGAGAGAGAGCAGTAGAGAGAGAGAGCAGTAGAGAGAGAGAGAGCAGTAGAGAGAGAGAGAGCAGTAGAGAGAGAGCAGTAGAGAGAGCAGTAGAGAGAGAGCAGTAGAGAGAGAGAGCAGTAGAGAGAGAGAGAGCAGTAGAGAGAGAGCAGTAAAGAGAGAGAGCAGTAGAGAGGGACAGACAGAGAGATAAACAGATAGAGAGAGAGCAGTAGAGAGAGCAGTAGAGAGAGAGCAGTAGAGAGAGAGATAGCAGTAGAGAGAGAGATCAGTAGAGAGAGAGCAGTAAAGAGAGAGAGCAGTACAGAGAGAGAGATCAGTAGAGAGAGATCAGTAGAGAGAGATCAGTAGAGAGAGATCAGTAGAGAGAGAGCAGTAAAGAGAGAGAGCAGTACAGAGAGAGAGATCAGTAGAGAGAGATCAGTAGAGAGAGATCAGTAGAGAGAGATCAGTAAAGAGAGAGAGCAGTAGAGAGAGAGAGCAGTAGAGAGAGAGAGAGAGAGAGAGAGAGAGAGAGAGCAGTAGAGACCTTGGAGACCTCATTTATTTCCCGTCTAGACGCTGTTGGTTATGAAGAAGTCACGTGACGCCGGTCTGTAGAAATCAGAAGTGATATCCAGACATTCCACAATCCCTTATTGTGATCATTGGCACCGGCGCGTAATACCGTCGTAGCAAGTGGACCGCGTTCCAAGGCTGAGAAACGAAGGAGATTAGATTCACACGGGGCAAGCGGTCACGGTCCTCCCTGCGATCAGAGTGCATTAGGTGTGGGGGACACACGTGGAAAGCCAAGACGTTCTCCAAACTATTTCGGCACGTTTGAAAATGTATATATATATATTTTTTTTTACACGTATTTTCTCAGAGTAAAAGATACGATATCCGGGGGGACAATGTGGGGAGCCTGTGTGAAAACACGAGGACGCCAGCGAGTCAAGTCACACATTTCCGACGCGAGGAACCGCAAAGTGCCAAACGGGAAAACATCATAATAACGATACAAAAATTGTACAGATCTCCATACGGTCTGAAGGATTCATAACACACACGCCTTTTCCTGGTAGTACCGACCGACGTGATTCGGTCGATACCCTTAAAAGTACCGGATTCACAGACTATACAGATTGACCTCAATCGCCCTCCTCACCCCCTACTTTACTTACTCCCCTCTCCCCCCCCCCCTTTCCCTTGTCATGTGTATTCGTTGTTGTCCAGTTCATTGTCCTTAGTAGTAATTTGTTTGTCAATGTCTAGTCTGAGTCCCCCCCCCCCCCCTCCGAGAGGGCAATGAAATGTCACTATTTCTCTTATTTGACTACTCTTTTTATTACATTTTGCACTGTAAATAGTTTTAAATGTATAATAAATAATAAAGTTGTCCCCCGAAGAGAGGGGGTGGGGGGGTGGATGGAGTGCCCTCAAAAAAGGGCCGGATGAAAATAAAAAATAAAATAAAGAAAAAAAAGTACCTGATTCGGTACCCGTCGCTAACCATGACACCTGAGAGAGGAACAGTCCCTGGTGCCACCTGCAGCTCTGCATGCAGACACGGAGACCCGGAGGAGGGCCGCAGACTGAGGAGCACTCATCGGGGATCGGGCTCCCGGAGAGAGAGAGACACGCTCCTCCCCTCGGAGGGAAACCAAACAATCATCAATCAAAGCCGCTGACACGCACTGCCCCCGACGCACCACCGTGCGCGCCGCCTTCCCTTCCTCAGAGAAAATGGGAAAATGTTGTCGTGTTGTTTTTGTTTTTGTACTAATGAGATTCATGAATCTGTCCTCTCTGATACTGATCTCACCGGGTGGAGTTTCTTGTCAAATCTCATCTTAAAAAGGAAGTTAAAAAGTTTGTCTCGTTTGAAGTTACCATCGTAGAGACCACGCTCTCTGTTTAACATAAGATATTCCTTTATTATTGATCCCCTTGGGGGGGGAATTCCGGTGTCATATTCAGGTGTAAACAAAGGTGCAGATGAGGGTCTGTTATATTATCGGTTATATTATATGTTACAATATATATAGGAAATACAAAATGTGAATCCGAATATAATATACCATGAGAAGTAAGAGTAAAAGTAAACGGTATACAAGAATATCTCAAGAATATACTGAAAGCTTCACATCCAGGACGATCCAGAGGCTAATGGAAGGGAAAGCTGAGCTGCACCTGATTGAAAGAGTTTCAGGGTTTGTTCATTTGATGAGGAGGAAGAGAGAGGAGGGGGGAGGAAGGAGGGGTTGTTTGGAGAGTCGGCAGCGGCGTAGTGCAGACTCAAAGGTCGATTACCTGACCCATTAAAAGTTCTCCTCTGGGGGGGGGGGCAGCTCCAGCAGTCTAGACAACAAAGAAGTCATGTTCTGGGGGCTGTTTGATGGGGGCCGGCCGGCCGGCTGTTGGGCCGCAGATGGCGGAGCCAAGCTTTTCCCCCTTCTCTCTGTTTTCTTTTATTATCCTTCCAGCCCAGACCAGGCTGTCGGTGAACGCTCTCTCCGAGCACGGCAGGCAGGCTGCCATCATCATCATCCGCCCCACCCAAGTTGCCACAGTCAATTAGGGCCAAAGAACCGGCAGGGGGGGAAAACAATGACCTCTTTTCATCGCGAGTCGCGCGGCTTACGTATTTGCTAGTAAGATCACATCCGAGGTCTTTTTTTATGTCGCCGCCGTGCGCTCTAAACACACACCGGCGTGAAACACAGAGCCGAGACAAAGGGGAATACGATTAGAGCGGCATCCTGTAATCAGAGCTCCGCGCCGATGTCGGCGTCGTGGTCGTCGGGGCTGTGAGAGGGTCCGCTTCCGCGTGTGTCACGGAAGGCAAGGTCAGCCGGAGTTGACAGCGGGTCCTGAGACGATTAGCGAGGTCAAGTCTGGTTCCTCCCCCCTCTCGCCGGGGGGTAATCGCTGCGTTTAGCCAAGTGTAAAAGCAGAATGACAGCGATTAAAAAGAAAAAGAAGAAGAAAAACACACGGTGCAATGATGCAAATTAGCCCCGAAAGGACCTTACCGGTGGAAAAACGGAGGTGGTAGTCTATGAATGCGTTCGTGTGCCTAGACACATCCCTCCCTGTGGACTGCATTAAAATAATACAACGTTCAGTGGTGGGTGTGCTGCTTCAGGGTTTGTTGACATCCTCTAGGGTGTCGTAATGGCCGTCAATTTCCTCTTCTCCAATACTTTTAAAAGGCAAACAGAACCACCCCCCCCCCCCCCCCCCCCTCTTTCCTATCTCCCTGCAGGCTCGTAGTCAAGTCGTTTGTGATTAACCTGGCACTTTCACTTTGAGCCCATAGCTTGTGTAGATTTTTATTATAATAATCTTTTCTACCATTGCACATTGTGCTATCCATTGCACTTTACTGTACAGATTTATTTATATGTGTTTTATTGCAACTGATTGTTGATTGTCACATCCTGGTTGGACGCACACAATTTCGTTGCACTTGTCTTGTACTGTGCAATGACAATAAAGTGAATCTAATCTAATCTTAAAGGAACGGAGTCGGAGTAGGAAGACGTTGGGAACTAGGCTAATGGAGGAACCTACTTCCAGTGACTGACGCTAAGCTAGGCTAACGGTGCGCGTCTTCCTACTCCTACTGCACGCACAGAGAAGAAAAAGGGTATGTATCTTCTTGTCTAACTCCAGGGTAGATGGCAAATAAGCTAATTTCCAAAAATGTTGGAGTGTTCCTTTAAGTATTGGCATGAAAATCAGCTTTACATTTTTTTTTTTTTTAGATGTTACTCTTAGATATTTGAGTGTTTCTCACGCTGGTGATGTGAGACATGGAGCTGGTGATGTGAGACATGGAGCTGGTGATGTGAGGCATGGAGCTGGTGATGTGAGACATGGAGCTGGTGATGTGAGACATGGAGCTGGTGATGTGAGGCATGGAGCTGGTGATGTGAGGCATGGAGCTGGTGATGTGATGTGAGACATGGAGCTGGTGATGTGAGGCATGGAGCTGGTGATGTGAGGCATGGAGCTGGTGATGTGAGGCATGGAGCTGGTGATGTGATGTGAGACATGGAGCTGGTGATGTGAGGCATGGAGCTGGTGATGTGAGACATGATGGAGCTGGTGATGTGAGGCATGGAGCTGGTGATGTGAGACATGGAGCTGGTGATGTGAGACATGGAGCTGGTGATGTGAGACATGGAGCTGGTGATGTGAGACATGGAGCTGGTGATGTGAGACATGGAGCTGGTGATGTGAGGCATGATGGAGCTGGTGATGTGAGACATGGAGGGACGAGACAGAAACACGTCCAGATGGCCTACAGTCGGTCCCCCTTCAGAACCTGTCGCCCTGTCTCTCTCTCCTTTTTTTCTCTCTCTCTCTGTTTTTCTCTCTCTTTCTCTCTCGCTCTCCCTCTCTCTTGCTCTCTCTCTCTCTGTCTCTCTCTCCTTCTTTTTTCTCTCTCTGTTTTCCTCTCTCTTGCTATTTCTTGCTCTCTCTGTCTTTCTCTCTCTAAATATATACCTGTCTCTATATCTCTTTCTCTCTCTCTCCCCCTCTCTCTCTGAGACCAGGCAGGAATTCTTTGCAAGACAAAACAGAAAGCTGTGTAACTGAAGTGAGATGAATTGCGCCTCCAGAATGTCAAGAATTAAACCGTATTGGTAGCAGACCTCCATGTGCTTCATCATGTGCTTCATCATGTAGCATCGTGTAGCATCACGTGGAGACAGGTAGGTGAGGAAGCAGGCAGAACAAGGCGGGTAGTGACAATATGATCTTTACTGACGTTTAAAATCAAATGCTTTAAAGAGGACGGTTGTTTATCGTGCCATCAATCATTGGAATAACTGCCCACTGAACATAAGTCAATTGAATAGCAAAGTGTCTTTCAAGTACCACTTTAAGAATGCACTACTTAAATATGTGAGCAAATACTGTTCACGTTTGGGAGTGGAAATACCTACTGTAGGAATGTAATAATGAAATATTTACTTGTGAATGTAATAACCTTTTCTGAAATATCCATGTCTACCCATGAATGTAATAACCTTTTATGAAAATATTCTGATGTTTATAAAGATGTCTACAATGTTTTGCTGTTTTTAGATTATCATTGTTAATTAACCCAGTAGGGCCCACCGTGACACAGGTGTTACACGTACTTTACATGTCCTGGAAATGTCCATATAAAGCTTTTTTCTTGATTTTACCTCATGAAGTCCCTGTAGTGCCATGTAGTACCATGTAGTACCATGTAGTACCCTGTAGTACCATGTAGTACCATGTAGTACCCTGTAGTACCATGTAGTACCCTGTAGTGCCATGTAGTACCCTGTAGTACCCTGTAGTACCCTGTAGTACCATGTAGTACCCTGTAGTACCCTGTAGTACCATGTAGTACCCTGTAGTGCCATGTAGTACCATGTAGTGCCATGTAGTACCCTGTAGTGCCATGTAGTACCATGTAGTACCATGTAGTATCCTGTAGTGCCATGTAGTACCATGTAGTATCCTGTAGTACCATGTAGTACCATGTAGTACCCATGTAGTACCCTGTAGTACCATGTAGTACCCTGTAGTACCATGTAGTACCCTGTAGTACCCTGTAGTACCCTGTAGTACCCATGTAGTACCCTGTAGTACCATGTAGTACCCTGTAGTATCATGTAGTACCCTGTAGTACCATGTAGTAGTACCCTGTAGTATCATGTAGTACCCTGTAGTACCCTGTAGTACCCTGTAGTGCCATGTAGTACCATGTAGTACCCTGTAGTACCCTGTAGTATCATGTAGTACCCTGTAGTACCCTGTAGTACCATGTAGTATCCTGTAGTACCCTGTAGTACCATGTAGTGCACTACATGGGAATTAGGAATAAGTTTAATGATTAACGCCCAATGTGACATATATGTACAATTTTAGATCTTTGCCATTAGGGGGCGCTATTTTGAAAATAAATTCAGAAATGTGTTCTTTGTAGTCTATTTAGTCAGTCTTATGCCCCTCATAATGTTCCTTGAAGTAGAAATGGGTGTGGGTTCTAATGGGTTTGTGAATTGTGATTGTCATATGTATCTCATGTATTGTTATGTTTTGTGTTTTGTGTTGTCTTTCTGTGTGGACCCCAGGAAGACTAGCTCGCCACTTAGGTCGCAGCTAATGGGGATCCTTTTAAACAATAAACAATAAACTGAAGCACAAACACATAAACTGAAACTACAAAAGAATACCTCTCAGCCAAAGCTGGAAGAGGGGAAAACATAAACATGAACTAAACTACAAACAAATACTTAACATGGCATGAACCGCATGGCAGGCGGGGTGGGTGAGCAACGAATCCAAAAGGCAAACAGGAACATAGACAGGAACAACGAACAGGATACCAGGAACATAGAGTACAGAGACAACAAAACAGTAGACAATGAACGCACACGGAAGACAGGGCAGACTAGACTTAAATACACAAGGTAATTGACACATGAGGGTTGATTGGCAATGAGACACACCTGGGAGGGGGAACAGACTGACAGACTAAAGTGACACAAATACAAGACAGACTAAACCCACTGGGAACATAATACACATTGACAAGAACTAACCTAAACCAGACAGGACAACAAGACCAGACAAGGAAACACAAAAAAACACAGGCAGGCAGGAAGACAAGATGACAATACATAAATGTATCAGGAGTCCAGGGCCCTATTCCCCGTACCTGGTTCAACTAAGTCGATCAAGTCTAGCAAGTGGGAGAGGTTGCGACCCTCTCTGCGCCGCCCCCTATCTCCCTGTCTCCGGCTGTCTCGGAGCGATGACCGGAGTGTTGAAAGTCCCGTGATTAAGACGGGGAGGACGCAACCCTCTTTGCGCCGCCCCTGTGCCTCAAATAGATCCGCTATCAGCTCTATCTTTAATCTTTCAAAATGTTCAGTTGCTATTGCATGCACTCATCTGTGTTTCACTACACACATGAGTGCATGCTTACCAACTGTCAGTCTGCAACACTACTATCACCGACATCTAAGAAGGGAGATCCCCCCTTGAATGGCCCTTCTAAGGTTTCTCTCCTCCACACTGCCTGTGGTGCATTTTTTTCCTATTGTTAGGTTTTAGTGAGTTTTTCCTTACCTTCGCGTGGGGTATGTCTGGGAGTGTTCGCATTGCATTAATTTATTTTGCATTTATTTAAAATTTGTTGGACCTTATGGTGTTCTTGTTTTGTTCTTGACTTATTGTTATGTTTCTTCTTGACTTGTTTAAAGAAGACGTGTCCGGCCCATGGGGACATTAACGTGTGTTGTCGGGCCTTACAAATAAATTTGATTTGATTTGATTTGATCAAAAGTCCCATTATCCAGATTCAATTAACCCGATGTTTGAATCCAGGCTTTCCCTGTTCCTCGAACGCTGATTCAGTCTCGTTAATTCTAACCAGACTTGATACTCAGGATAATTGCGCACGGCCGCCTCACCTGAAAAGACAGCAGGTGTCGATCGCCGAAATCCTGATTTTCTAACGGCATTGATTGATTGATTGAAAACTTTATTAACATATTGCAGAATGGGTACAATACAGTACGGCTCAATCGCCTTGCCGACAAGTTAAATGCATAATCTATAGGCTCATTTTAAATCCCTCATTACCCCAATCAATCAGATTATATTTCTTTAAATGTGCCTGCTGGCAGTAGGCTTAATCATGGAATGAATAATCGAATGAGATCTTGCTAGCGAAAATAATTAATTCAACTCTTTCAGAATAAGTATCACAGTAAATTTCGCATTTACTCAGTTTGAGTAAAATTTACTCTGCGAAATTTACTGTGTAGATAAAAACAAGCCCAAAGAGTATCTAATTGATACGAATTATATTATGAGGATATCTGTACTGTATGCGCTCGGCTTAGGTATCATGTACAGTACTATATAAATACATGGTTCCCAAAGTTTTCAAGGCGCGACCCCCGAAATAACGTGTCAGAGAGGCTTGGAGGGAGGCTATACAGTTTCACTATTAATCAGGTTTTAATCTGTTTTGGACATAATCCATACTGTTACGTTCTGGACACCGACTGAGGTCGGTGACCACCCACATTCCTGGCATTTGTCACTGGGCTTGTCACCTGTCCTTTCCCTGTCAATTAGTGCTGTCACTTAGGGGTGGTTCCTGATTGGCTGTCACGGGGGTGTGTGTGGAATGTTGGTATTTGGTGTCTATGTAACCTACCTGTCTTCTGCTTGTTCATTGTCAGGTCTTCACTAATTGTGTTCGGAGATAACGCGGACGGTTCTACTCTGGACCTCCAATAAGCTCCTATTTACCTTATTCCTGCCTGTGCTATTTAGCATTTGTCTCTCTTAGAATTTACTCTGTGTTCTTACTATTAAAGTCGAACCTGTTCAAGAGTAAACACTCTCCGTCTCTGTGATTGCCTTCACCCATTGGAATTCACCTATCTCCATTCCTGACAGAAGACCTGACCATCAGTGTTCCATGGAGGCCATCATGGAGATGCTCCAGGCGTAGGGAGCGGCCCAGACACTGATGGAAGAACATCAACAGCTGGTCAGCGCCGAGTTAGTCCGACTCAACGGGATCGTCGGCTCATCCCAAGCGGTGGCGCAGTCGGCGTTGGCCACAGCCCGATAAGCCCAAGAAGGAGTGGCTGGAGTTCAGTCGGCGACGGGAGAAGCAGCGGTCCACGCAGAGGAGAGTCGGGGGGTGTTCGGGGTCCAGGAACGGTCCCACGAGCCACGACTGCAGGCGCCCGCTTGCTATGATGGATCACCGGATGGTTGTCGGGAATTCATCACCCAGTGTCTACTCGTTTTCCGGCTGCAACCACGATCATTTCCATCGGAGACAGCACAGGTAGCGTATATTATCACACTGCTCACCGGTCAAGCTCTCTCCTGGGCTACGGCGGAATTAGAGGCGGGAGCGATAATCTGCGACAGTCTGGACGCCTTTACCCGGGAGTTGAGAAGAGTATTTGATACTTCCCGGGTACTCTCGATCTTCGAGGCTGGCGGTCGTCTTCTCGACTGCCGGCAGGGCCTCCGCACGGTCGCAGCTTACGCTATAAATTTTCGGATCTTGGCTCGGGAGACAGCTTGGGCGGAGAACGTCTGCGTGGTTCTGTTCGTCAGGGGACTCTCAGCGCGGATGCGAGATGCGCTCTCCGCGCGTGAGATCCCCGAGCAGCTGGAAGTGCTGATCAACACCGCCATCAAGATGGACAATCGGCACCAGGAGAGGGAGAAGGAGCGTGTCAACAACACCCAGGTATGTTTTCCTTCTTCTCCTGGTGTTGATACTTCCATGCATTATACGAGTGGGCCACTGGGTGATGAATCCATGCAGCTTGGAGCGCTGTCGCTCTCGGACGACGAGAGGCAGCGCTTCATCAAAGAGCGACGCTGCTTCCGGTGCGGTCGCACCGGTCACCGCTTCGGCAGCTGTCGGGTCCAGGCTGTATCGGCTCGGCGCCAGTCGGGAATAGAAGGTGCGCCGTCAGGCTTCGAGAAAGCGCCAGCAGGTGGGCTCATTCCTGCCAAACCCACTGATTCACGTAATTTTTTTGAGGTGGCGATCAACTGTGGGGGTGACATTAGGGGAACTAAGGCTCTCATTGACTCAGGGGCGGCCGGCAATTTTATTCACGTGGGATTGGTGAAGGAGTGGGGAACCCCAGTGGAGGATTTAGGGGTTCCCTTACCGGTTTACGCCCTGGACGGTCGGCCCCTGGGCAGTGGGAGCGTCACCCAGCGCACGGTTCCATTACACATCCGGGTGGCGGGTGGGGAGTGGGAATGGGTTAAATTTTTTGTCATCTTTTCCCCCTATTCTGTCATGGTGTTGGGTCATCCCTGGTTGTCGTCATGTGTTCATATCATTAATTGGAGCACGGGCGAACTCTCAACGGCGGCCGACGTCAAGTCGATCGTCAGCGGGAGTTTGCCCAAACCCTTGTCTTCCCCCCCCTCTTCCCTTTTGTCTCCTCCCTCTTTCTCCAGGATAGTGGGGAGCGTGGCAGATTCTGATCTACCCTCTAATCCCGATTTGATAGGGGTGCCTGAGATTTATTGGGACCTGGCGGACGTTTTTAGCAAGACGCGTGCTAAAGCACTTCCGCCTCATAGATCATACGACTGTCCCATTAATCTTCTACCCGGTACCTCCCCGCCTCGCGGGCGAATGTTCTCTCTCTCACGCCCCGAAACCTTGGCCATGAACACCTACATAGAGGAGGCATTGCTTGCGGGGCACATACGCCCGTCCACTTCCCCTGCCGGCGCTGGCTTCTTCTTTGTTGATAAGAAAGATGGGGATCAGCGCCCATGCATTGATTATAGGGGATTGAATGACGTTTCCATCAAGAACCGATATCCTTTACCTCTCATGGACACGGCCTTTGAGTGCTTACAGGGGGCACAGGTCTTTTCTAAACTTGACTTACGTAATGCATACAATCTGGTCAGGATTAGAGAGGGAGACGAGTGGAAGACTGCATTTAACACACCCAATGGGCACTATGAGTATTTGGTCATACCCTTTGGTTTGGCTAATGCTCCGGCAGTCTTCCAAGCCCTGGTTAACGACGTGCTGCGAGACTTGATTGGGGTGTCGGTGTTTGTCTACTTAGATGATATACTGATTTTTTCTCGCGATATGGTGCAACACCAAATGCACGTTCGGGAGGTGCTAGACTGTCTCCTCAAGCATCAACTATTCGTTAAGGCTGAGAAGTGTGTGTTTCACACGGACACCGTGTCCTTCCTGGGCTTTGTGTTGACGAAGGGCGATCTGCGCATGGATCCAGCCAAGGTGAGTGCAGTTTTGGACTGGCCACGGCCTTCGTCGCTCAAGGGGTTACAACGTTTTTTGGGCTTTGCAAATTTTTACAGGCGCTTTATTCGCAACTTTAGCGCCTTAGCCAATCCATTAACAGCTCTCACTAAGGCCTCTCTCCCTGGCTTTGAATGGTCGCCTAGGGCTGAGTCGGCCTTCTGCGATCTTAAACGTCGTTTTACATCCGCTCCTGTATTGATCCGCCATGACGCAGAGGTTCCGTTCATTGTGGAGGTGGATGCCTCTGACATCGCGGTGGGGGGGGTGCACTCTCAGAAATGCTTAAAGGATGGGAAAGTGCACCCGTGTGCTTTTTTCTCTCGCCGTCTGTCACCAGCCGAGCGTAATTACGACGTGGGTAATCGGGAGTTATTGGCGATCAAATTGGCACTGGAGGAGTGGAGACATTGGTTAGAGGGGGCGACACATCCTTTCATAGTTTGGACTGATCATAAGAACTTGGCTTACATCCAAGGGGCTAAACGCCTTAACGCTCGCCAGGCCAGGTGGACATTGTTCTTCACACGATTTCGATTTACCATCTCCTATAGACCCGGCTCCAAGAATATCAAACCTGACGCTTTGTCGCGCCAGTTTGATCTTCCTGGTCGGGAGGAGCAGCCCCATCCCATTATTCCACCGGCCTTGATTTTGGCACCCGTGTCTTGGGGCATAGAGAGGGTGGTAAGGTCGGCGCTAACGCGGGAGCCCGATCCAGGTGGGAGTCCTCCGGGACGGTCGTATGTTCCCAAGGTGGCGCGCTCACGCTTGCTACAGTGGGCACATGCGTCATCCCTCACCAGCCACCCAGGGGCAACCAGGACCCTGGAATTTATCCGTAGGAGGTTCTGGTGGCCGACAGTGGAGGGGGATACGCGTTCCTTTGTGGCGGCCTGTCCGGTGTGCGCACGTAGTAAGACCTCTCGACTGGCACCGGCGGGTCTCCTCCGACCACTTCCTATTCCTAAACGACCCTGGTCACACATATCTCTGGACTTTATTTCTAGTCTTCCCCTTTCGGACGGGTTCACCACCATTTTGGTGGTGGTGGATCGGTTCTCTAAGGCGGCTCACTTTGTCCCTCTCCCCAAGCTTCCATCGGCCCGGGAGACTGCTGATTTAGTTATACAGCATGTCTTTCGGGTCCACGGGCTGCCAGTGGATATCGTGTCGGACCGGGGTCCTCAGTTCGCCTCCAGGTTCTGGAAGGCGTTTGCCGCCGGCCTCGGCGCCTCTGTCAGTCTGTCGTCTGGGTTCCATCCGCAGTCGAACGGGCAGACGGAGCGGGTCAACCAGGATTTGGAGGGGTCTTGACATGTTACGTTGCCGGTAGTCCGGCAACGTGGAGTAGGAGGTTGGCTTGGGCTGAGTATGCGCATAATACCCTTCTCTCCTCTTCTACCGGTATGTCTCCCTTTCAGTGCCAGTATGGTTTTCAACCTCCTCTGTTTCCCGAGCAGGAGCAGGAGGCGGAGGTGCCCTCGGCCCAGGCACATGTGGCTCGCTGTCGCAGGACGTGGAAACAGGTTCGGAAGGCGCTACAGAAGGTTTCGGTTAGTACCCAACGGCAAGCTAACCGTAAGCGTCGTCCGGCTCCAGTTTACCGTCCAGGGCAGCGGGTTTGGCTTTCCACCCGGGATCTCCCTCTCCGGGTGGAATCCAAGAAGCTGGCTCCTCGCTTTATAGGACCATTTAAAGTGATTCATCGGGTTAATCCAGTGGCTTACAAGCTACGACTTCCGAGCTCTATGAGGGTTCATCCGACGTTTCATGTGTCCCTGTTGAAGCCATTCCTCTCATCGCCCTTGGCCCCGCCACTGCCTGTGGTTCCTCCGCCCCGGTTTATTGGCGGTCAACCCATTTACACGGTGCGGAGGATACTGGGCTGTAGGCGGAGGGGTGGGGGGTTTCAGTTCTTGGTGGATTGGGAGGGGTACGGGATAGAAGAGCGTTCTTGGGTGCCTCAAAGGGATATTTTAGATCCCAGCCTGATCGTTGATTTCCGGCAGCTGAATCCCGAGGCCCCTAGGTGAACGTCTGGTGCCGTTCGTCGGGGGAGGGTACTGTTACGTTCTGGACACCGACTGAGGTCGGTGACCACCCACATTCCTGGCATTTGTCACTGGGCTTGTCACCTGTCCTTTCCCTGTCAATTAGTGCTGTCACTTAGGGGTGGTTCCTGATTGGCTGTCACGGGGGTGTGTGTGGAATGTTGGTATTTGGTGTCTATGTAACCTACCTGTCTTCTGCTTGTTCATTGTCAGGTCTTCACTAATTGCGTTCGGAGATAACGCGGACGGTTCTACTCTGGACCTCCAATAAGCTCCTATTTACCTTATTCCTGCCTGTGCTATTTAGCATTTGTCTCTCTTAGAATTTACTCTGTGTTCTTACTATTAAAGTCGAACCTGTTCAAGAGTAAACACTCTCCGTCTCTGTGATTGCCTTCACCCATTGGAATTCACCTACCTCCATTCCTGACACCATACATGCATTGAATTGATTAACCTTTGGTTTATACCAGTGACACCTCATGTTCATCATCAGATAACAGTGCTTTAACAGATAAATACATTTTCTCAAATTCATTCATCAAAGTCACGTCACGTCATCAAATCCGTCAAACAGCGCATCTCCTCATATATTTTAAACCCAGTTACAATATCACAATAACGTGTGAGTGACAGTTGAATACAATTCAACAATCCACAGATTCAGATTCCTCGTAATTCATATCCACAATCCACGCATATAAAGACGCTTCAATTTATGCTTGAATGAAACACAATTCGGGCGCTCCGCCACAGATACAGTCACAGCGAAGAATATGAAACTAATCATAAAAAATATCCCAGCGGGATTCACATTTGCAATGCTCCGCGTTCAGGGCCGCCTCAGGGGGTGTGCGAGCAGTGCGGTCGCACAGGGCCTCGCGGGAAGGGGGGCCTCGCACAAAAAATTAATAAATAAATAAAAAAATATTTTTTATTTTTATTTTTTTTATTTTTTTTAAATTTTTTGCAAGGTCCCCCTTCCCGCGAGGCCCTTTTTCATCACAGACCTAAAATCTAGTTTTGCTTATATGCTTACATATTTCACATTAGACACGTTTGTAGAATTTGTCTGACTTGTTCCTGGCTCTGCGGCTCTGCAGATACACTATTGGAGCCAGCTCTGAGGCTCTGCAGCAGAATTGGTTTCAATGAGGGGAGGGGTTACAGGTAAGGTAGAGTCTGACTATTTCGCGCGTGCAGCATTGGAGGTTATGCCAGCCAAGATGAAGAGGACATCGTTCGGCAGATGGACTGAAGATGAAAGTTGTTGCATGTTAGACAGTTCAGTCAGGCTAGCCATCCCGGCTAAAGACAGGGACAGCTAGTTAGCTTTAGCTACGTTATAATATTGAGTGCTAACGTGTGGTTCAGTCGGGATATAGCCATGATGATGTCGGCTAGTAGCTAGCTTAGCTAAAGGCTAACTAGCGTTAGCTAACCTAGAGAGAGCACGTGCAGCATTGTTATGCCAAGATGAAGAGGACGGTCGTTCGGCAGATGAACTTCGTCAACTCCACGCGGTTGTCTCCATCCTCTTGGACGTTTGGTGAGTTTTTAATGCACTCTATTCTATTCCCGCCGTGGATATCTCTCTCTCTCTCTCTCTCTCTCTCTCTCTCTCGGGAGCCAAACGGGCCGACTAGCTTGTAGTAGCTAACGGTGTGTGGCCTGGTGTCAGCAACTGGTGCGAGGGAGGTGAGCTTGGTGTTTCATTATGAGAATATCTCCATGCTCAAGTCGGCTATAGTCCGTGAGGGACTTGTTGCCGGCACCGCTATGGTAAACACCACTCTGTAGTGGGACGTGTATTGCCTTCTTTTTCCCTTCTCTCTTCGTATGAGAAGAGGAAAACACAGCGGCTGTCTGAAGTGTTGGCCTGTATTGCTTTTCTCACGTTGTACAGTTTTTCAGTGGTAGCCGCATAGCTTGCTTCTGCGTTAGCTAATGGTTAGCGATAGCCGGGTTGAGCTAACTGTTAGCTGCTCGTTTTCGCTCGGCTGGGAACGTTAGCTTGATGCTATCAGTTAGCCTAGAGTTAGCTGTTAGCTTGTGCTACGACCATTGACATTAGCCGTGAGAATAGCAGGCCCTGGCACTCTGACTACGACATCATCTTTGACAGAAGATGTAGTCGGGCCTGCACCATGACAAGGCTCCGGCCATAGCTTCTTTTTGTCCCGCCAGCGAGAGGCCTTTCGTCAACGTGGAGACCTGTGTTGCGGCCTTTCGCCCTGCGTTCCTTGGTGCAGGTAAGATGTCCATTGGACATTACCCCACTCTTACTTCCTTCGCCTCCCGAATGTTTTGTTAATAACGATGTTTTTTTCCAGGCAAAACATATGTTACTTCACAACATTTGGAGATACGACATGTGCTGTGTGTGAATTGTCTTGGTCGTTTGTGTAGCTTGGGTAGCGTTGGCCAAAGCTGTGTGTGGCCTGGTGTCAGTACCTAGCTACTCTATTTGCAGTTAGCCTATTTAGCTGATGTCGGCCATTGGCTCTTTGCTACTTTGTTTTCTCTGGTATAGACCCTCTTCTCTTTGGATTTAAGTGTTGATCTTTGTCCTTTTGGATCTATGTATATTCATGTTGCCTTTGTGAAGTTATCTTTTCCTTCTGTTTTGTTCTTCCATTAAAAGTTGAATATCCTTTAGGGGCTCATCTTTGCTTATCTCTCTCATACATGCTCTCTCTCTAACACACACACGACACACAGACATGCTCTCTCTCTCTAACACACAAACACACATGCTCTCTCTCTCTCTCTCTCTTTCTAACACACACAGTCTGCCTATGGCGGCCTTTCTCGATGGCTAGGCTGTGCTCGCTGAGTCTGTACCTAGTCAAGGATCTTCAGTCACAGTGCTCAGGTATTCTGCCACTGTGTACTCTCTGTTTAGGGCCAAATAGCATTTCAATTTCTTTCCAATGTGTCTCTCTCTCTCTCTCTCTCTCTCTCTCTGTACACTGTATATTGACTGTAGAACGGGAGCTCTCTCTCGCTCTCTCTTGCTATATGTTGACTGTATCATGCCCCGCCTCGGGCAGCGCTATTATTTAAATCTCGTTTAAATCTCGCACAGGGCCTCGCATTTCTCCCAGGCGGCCCTGTCCGCGTTAACATAAGTGTGTGTCGCGACTCGCGAGCGCCGTATCCGTATAACTATGACGTGCATTATTTAGGACAAAGTATTGTCAGAATTTTTTGGTATATTATTTTACATTTCAAAAGCCCCCTCTAGAAAAACGAAGCACAAAAACATAATTCAGAATGGTATAATGGTATAAAACTGTGAGGATTATTTCAGGAAGCGAGCTGGCATTTCTTTGCGGGGGCGTGGCCATGCAGGTTATCCAGCTAACTGAACTAAACTCTGCGCTGGAGCAGGTTCAAACTTTTTGATCTGTTGTCATAGTGATTTAGAAAATCGCGCGTCGGGGAACGGAAAGGTATGGCTTAAGTCAAGTTATCCTGAAAATTATCCGGCTAACTCAGTTAGCCAGGTACGAGGAACAGGGCCCAGGATGTAATGAGGGTGGAGGAAGAGGGAACTGTCCATGAGTGGATGGAGGATGATGAGGAGGAAAGGATGTGAACTGTCCATGAGAAGGCGGAGGGAAGTGAGCAAAGTCAGGTGGGATGTGACCATTTTTACCTTCATGTAGCATCATGTAGCATCATGTACCATGGCCAGTAAAAGCTGAAAATGCTATAAATAAAACTTTGAGAGAAGAAAATGTATCTCAATTTCTCTTATTTTTTTAGTATTCTGTATGAACAAACCAGACTAAGAAAAAAAGTAATTTGCTATTGTTACATTCAAGCCTAAAATATGGCTCGTGAAGGCCTTGAATGTAAAGTGGTGGACACAGGGCACAAGAGTTTATAAAAAATAACAATATTTATTTGAACAGCTATCTAAGTGGACCAAAAAGAGTGGGAGCTGGGTGTTCCAGACTCCAAAGTTCAATAACAAACTAATGCACATGGGCAAAAGAGAACAAACAGCAAAAATAGACAGGTAAGCAGTGAGAGCAGGTGAGACTCTGGTGAGCTGACATCTCTTGTGAAGTGGGAGACACTGCAGCCTGCACTCTGCTCTGCTTTGTAGGGCGTGGTGCCTCATCACCACACCTGTGTCAATTAGAAGAACGGTCATTTTAATTACATGGAAAATAACAGAAAGAAAACAGAAATGTGTGTCAATTAAACCACCAATTAGTGACAGCACACTACAACCACAATGTGAATATGTACCACAGACAGTAAGTATCCCTCCACCATGTGAAAGTAATACGTAACAGCTATGTATTATACTTTATACGTATAGCACATGCATGAGTCTGGTCTCCTTTGAAAGGTAATATTCACACAATAAAGACAAATCATCATGTGATTAAATGCATCAATCTTTTTTACTTTTAATTCTTACCGTAGTTAATTAATCGAAATGAATGCATTAAAGTCCCAGCCCTACTTGTTACGTGTTAATAGTGCTGTAATTCCTATGTGGTGACAACTATATAGGAACACAATCAAGCAGAAGAACAAACAGGACAGTCAATAGCATAGATTTCCTCTAAACCGTTTATCACCAGAGGGACACACTGGAGTGGGGTTTTGATCGGTTTTGGTAAACACTAATTACCCTTAACCCTTTCACTACCACACTACAGAGGGTTAACCTTTCACTACCACACTACAGAGGGTTAACCTTTCACTACCACACTACAGAAGGTTAGCCTTTCACTACCACACTACAGAAGGTTAACCTTTCACTACCACACTACAGAAGGTTAGCCTTTCACTACCACACTACAGACGGTTAACCCTTTCACTACCACACTACAGAAGGTTAACCTTTCACTACCACACTACAGAGGGTTAACCTTTCACTACCACACTACAGAAGGTTAGCCTTTCACTACCACACTACAGAAGGTTAACCTTTCACTACCACACTACAGAAGGTTAGCCTTTCACTACCACAATACAGACGGTTAACCCTTTCACTACCACACTACAGAAGGTTAACCTTTCACTACCACACTACAGAAGGTTAACCTTTCACTACCACACTACAGAAGGTTAGCCTTTCACTACCACACTACAGAAAGTTAACCTTTCACTACCACACTACAGAAGGTTAGCCTTTCACTACCACACTACAGAAGGTTAACCTTTCACTACCACACTACAGACGGTTAACCTTTCACTACCACACTACAGAAGGTTCTGTGTCGTTATGGCTTGCTCAGCACCTGTCTGCACTGTACTTCACTTCGTGCACGAGCACTGAATAAAAGATTCCACCATGTACCTTTACATACCAACATCCGTCTGACCACACCCCCTTCCGCTTACCTTCATAAGCAGGTGTGTGGTCACCTACTCGCCTCCTTATTCACTTTCACCACAAGGAAGTGCCTTGGGTAGATCCCCACTTGACGAGGTTGTTAGCTGAAGAAAGTTGAGACGTGTTTACATTGTGCTTATTTTTTTCTTCTCTCATAAATATTTGATAGAAAAATCGAAGTCATAATGTCTACTTCGGAGAGTCGCAGAGCCACTCTCCACCAGCGGTTCTCCATTTCCGCTTCCGTCGTGCGTCCTGGTGCAGGGCTGTTGCCTCTCTCGTGGTTGGCAGCCACGCCCGGTAGGCGTCCGATGGGTAGTTTGCCTCTCCAAGGAGCTGGTGCACCGGTGCCGTCGCCTCTGCGATGGCCTGGTCCTGGCTCTGGTTCCTCTGCTTCCGGGGAATCGTCCGCTGTTGAGCGGCCGGTTCCTTTGGTTCCCGAGGATTTGAGACGCAAACTTTTTGCGTCTGCTCGCTCCCGTCGCAAGATGGTGGCTTGCAGACGCGAACGGCCTGGGTTTGGTGAGTTGCTGGAGCCCAGTGAGGATGCGTCGGTCTCTACCTGCCCGATGGAAACAGAGGATTACATGGTAGAGGCGGACGGGTTCTTATTTGAGACATGTATCCCGCCCGTTCAGGTAACACTGGAGGGGGGTGAAATGTCTCCTTGGGGCGCCTTGTTTGAAGATGTTGGAAAAGAACCTCTGACTCGTCGGCAGGATGCCCTACTATCAGCCACATCGGAGTGTGGCTCCTTGACCAGTAGTCTGCTGTATGTGAGGGATGCGGGCTCGGTGGAGGAAAGTCTGCAGGGGGAACTGCAGGCTTTGTTTCCCGAGCTTATGGCGGTGGCGGCAGTCGCAAACGGCGTGCCGCAGCCACTGCCTGTTCCTGTCCCTGATGATCTAATAGGTCATCTCTGGCAGCGTCGCCCGGTGAGAGGGGTGGACGTTGTCTACCCATTTTTCCCCTCAATGGGGGCCTATGTTCGTCGGGGCCAGGTGGTGTCGGGTTTGGTCGAAGGTATGAGAGAGGGCGTGCCACGGCTTGATAGGCCGATGGCCGCGCTCCTCTGTCCGGAGGTGGTGTGGGAGCCGTTACGCAAGCCGGTTCCTCAAGGGAAATCGGCGAGGCGGTTGGCTTACTGGAGCGACCAGTCATTTATCTCCGGAACACAATCTCTGGCTGCCGCGTCTAACATCGCGTTCTGTGAGTTATGGTGCGCTCAGCACCTGGACGCCGCTGCGGCCCTTGATCTCGCCTTGTGGTGAAAGTTTGGGAAGGAGGCGAGTAGGTGACCACACACCTGCTTATGAAGGTAAGCGGAAGGGGGTGTGGTCAGACGGATGTTGGGATGTAAAGGTACATGGTGGAATTTTTTATTCAGTGCTCGTACACGAAGTGAAGTACAGTGCAGACAGGTGCTGAGCGCACCATAACTCACAGAACTGGGTTATATACATAACCCTTCGTTAACCTTTCACTACCACACTACAGAAGGTTAACCTTTCACTACCACACTACAGAGGGTTAACCTTTCACTACCACACTACAGTAGGGTGACCAGATGCAAAAAGTCCAAAAGCAGGACAACAGTAAGATCTTGGTGGGACAAAGTGGGACAAAGTGGGACAGATAGATAATGTAATTTTTTTTATTAGAATAACTCGTCTTCACCGAATAGATAAAGGTTAAATAAAAATAAATACAAACTAAATATAGAATTATATATGTTTTTTGCCTAGAGGTCGCCATTCAACGACGTTACAGATTCAACCTGTAACACGCCAACTTTTTGGGAAATTTGCTTATTTGCCATCTACCCTGGAGTTAGACAAGCAGATACATACAGATACATAGTAGGTGTGCCAGTGTAGCCTAGCTCCCAACAGTCACGAAATACACTCCAAATACAACTCCAAAACGTTCCTGTAAACATGTTGTGACCTGTGTATTTACCATGTAAACAAAATTAACAAAAGCAACAGGGCTTTTGAGGTGATGAAATCACTGTGCCCAGGCAGCAGTGGTTCTGCTTAGAAAATGAAAATGTCTAATTTCTAAAAAAAAATCTCTCCACATTGCTGCACGTATCCGCTTCAAGGCCCTCGACCTGGCATACCGTGCGGCAAAGGGAACCGCTCCCGCCTACCTCCGGTCAATGGCCTCTAACTACACACCCTCAACGCTCTGCATCTTCTGGCCGCCTCAGACCTACTCCTATCCAAGCTCCGGGAGGGTCATCAAAGAGATGCCGCCTATTCTCAGTCCTTGACCCACAATGGTGGAATGAACTACCCACTAGGGATGCACGATAATTATATCAGCAATTATGACGGCATCCCGATAAACCCGATAACGTTATTAATAGCTCCGATAATATAATATATTTTTTGGTAAAAGAAATGCGGTGTGGGTGAATTGGAATGAAGTGCGTTTGTTTTTACTGTAGGCTCCTCCCGTTTTGTCAGTACTGTGGTACGAATGATAGCGTGTGGTTTAGGAACAGGGCGTTTTACACAAATCCAGCGCTCCCTTTCTTGGCTGTGACGTAGCCACGCAAGTTTCTGGAATCAGCGCGTCGGTACTCGGAATTTTTAACAACAAAGATGGCCGCGTCGGTACTCGGAATTTCAGAGGAAAAAGTTTGCTTGCTATTTGTAATAAATGCAATGCAGAAGTTCCACAAGGAGGGAAAAGGGCAACAACTTGTAATACATCCAGCCTGACGGGTCATCTGCGGCATCACCACCGCTACGATGGTGTGTTATTGTGTTAACTTAGAAGCCTATGACGACGCGAGGAGCTAAGCAAAGCTAGCCCCTTTCATGGCTGTGATGCAACCCTTGGTTGAATACGCAGTCACTTATTGCTCCGTAGTAGCTAGGTTAATTTGCACCACCAAGGACTGCTTAAAAGCTAGCGGCTTGAGCACTTGGGTAATTTCTGTCAAACATCTTTAATTTAGCAAACGACTCGTCAATAGGTACAAGCGTGCTCGCGCCGTCGTCGTGACGGTGGTGATGCCGCAGGTGACACGTTGTTGTGGTGGTGATGTGAGGTGGTGATGTGTCCACTCAAAGCCTTTTTTTCAAGGCTCCGCTTTGAAAAAAGAAGAACAAAAAGCTTCGAGCGTCTTAGGTTGGATGTATTATAAGTTGTTGACGGATTGTGAATTTTCATTTGGAAAAATAAATATGGTCACTTTATCAGTCAAAACTGTTGTCTTGGCGTTTGTTTCTGTTGTCTGGTTAGGTCACATTTAAGTTGGTGTTAAGTTATTGTCCTGGGAAGTCTTTTTATGTATTATTATTGTATTGTGATATGTTTTGTTTCATGTTGAAAAAAAATAATTGTATCAAAAAAAAATATATACATTAAAAAAAAATTATAATACAATAAATATCGGTTATCGGTATCGGTTATCGGCTTGAGGAACATAAAGTTATCGGTATCGATATCGGTGTCAAAAAAGCTATATCGTGCATCCCTGCTACCCACCCCAGTCAGGACAGCTGAAACCCGTCCAATCTTCCGCCGTCGACTTAAGACGCACTTCTTCAACCATTATCTGAAATAATAATATATATAAAAAAATAAAATAAAAATAACTCTAACCCTAACTAACCTTACTGTCATGCACTTGTCCTAATAAACTAACCTACACTGTAACAGGCAACACTTTGATGAACATTGTTACTCAGCTGATAGAGTTGTACCCTTCCTGATGACTTGTCGTACAGAACTTGTAAGTCGCTTTGGATAAAAGCGTCAGCTAAACGACTAAATGTAAATGTAAACGTGGTAAATACACAGGTCACAAATGTGTAGCCTATAGGCTAATTGATTGACCTGGCTCAACCTTGACCTTTAATTTGTATATGTATATATACCCCACCCCTTTTCACATGTCGTTGACACTTGAAAAAGGCCACAGGCCGAAACGTTGTGTTCAAGTACATTAAAACTTGGGAACACTAGACGGTGTGCAGACTTTTCTTCCACAAACATTAAATACACAGGTCACAACATGTTTACAGGAACGTTTTGTAGTTGTATTGGGAGTGTATTGGGGGTGACTGTTGGGAACTAGGCTACACTGGCACATCTACTTCCAGTGAATGACGCTAAGCTAGGCTAACGGTACGGCTGTTCCCTAAGCCTAACGCATGCACACAGAAGAAAAGGGTATGTATCTGCTTGTCTAACTCCAGGGTAGATTGCAAATAAGCAAATTTCCCCAAAAGTTGCCGTGTTCCTTTAAGATCCGCGTAGGATCTTCTGAAAACATCCTCTCAAATCAATCCTGACAACTGCCTTTAACGCTACATTCTAAAAAAAACGACTTCCTCGCTGTGAATCATTTTCCCTGCCCAGCTGTTCCTGATGCGTAACCGTCTGTGCGCGGGTTCTGAGTAGATTTTGAGCCCAAAAAATGTCAGATCGCACTAAACGAACGCATGACGGAGATCATTGTGAGCCCGTGATTTATCCGCCGCGGCGACATGCGGGCGGCTAGAGGAACTCTGTTGCAGCACAATAAAGGCCTGCAGATACATGACAGATGGCCTGTGGATCGTCACGCTATAAAGCTGAAGCAACTGCATCGGGGGAAAACAGACATAACTGTGAGGACATTACGGGCTGACACATTGACACGCAGCCTCCTCCATATCCCAGGCTCTGAAGCTCCCTTCTCCCATGCTCTGGAACTGCCTTCTCCCAGGCTCTGAAGCTCCCTTCTCCCAGGCTCTGAAGCTCCCTTCTCGCAGGCTCTGAAGCCCCTTTCTCCCAGGCTCTGGAACTCCCTTCTCCCAGGCTCTGGAACTCCCTTCTCCCAGGCTCTGGAACTCCCTTCTCCCAGGCTCTGGAGCCCCCTTCTCCCAGGCTCTGGAGCTCCCTTCTTTCACGCTCTGGAACTCCCTTCTCCCAGGCTCTGACGCTCTTTTCTCGCAGGCTCTGGAACTCCCTTCTCCCAGGCTCTGGAACTCCCTACTCCCAGGCTCTGGAACTCCCTTCTCCCAGGCTCTGGAACTCTCTTCTCCCAGGCTCTGGAACTGCCTTCTCCCAGGCTCTGGAACTGCCTTCTCCCAGGCTCTGAAGCCCCCTTCTCCCAGGCTCTGGAACTCTCTTCTCCCAGGCTCTGGAACTGCCTTCTCCCAGGCTCTGGAACTGCCTTCTCCCAGGCTCTGAAGCTCCCTTCTCCCAGGCTCTGGAACCGCCTTCTCCCAGGCTCTGCAACTCCCTTCTCCCAGGCTCTGGAACTCCCTTCTCCCAGGCTCTGGAACTCCCTTCTCCCAGGCTCTGAAGCCCCCTTCTCCCAGGCTCTGAAGCCCCCTTCTCCCAGGCTCTGAAGCCCTCTTCTCCCAGGCTCTGAAGCCCCCTTCTCCCAGGCTCTGAAGCCCTCTTCTCCCAGGCTCTGGAACTCCCTTCTCCCAGGCTCTGGAACTCCCTTCTCCCAGGCTCTGGAACTCCCTTCTCCCAGGCTCTGAAGCTCCCTTCTCCCAGGCTCTGAAGCTCCCTTCTCCCAGGCTCTGGAACTCCCTTCTCCCAGGCTCTGGAACTCCCTTCTCCCAGGCTCTGAAGCTCCCTTCTCCCAGGCTCTGCAACTCACTTCTCCCAGGCTCTGGAACTCCCTTCTCCCAGGCTCTGGAACTCTCTTCTCCCAGGCTCTGGAACTCCCTTCTCCCAGGCTCTGGAACTCCCTTCTCCCAGGCTCTGAAGCTCCCTTCTCCCAGGCTCTGCAACTCACTTCTCCCAGGCTCTGGAGCTCCCTTCTCCCAGGCTCTGAAGCTCCCTTCTCCCAGGCTCTGGAACTCCTTTCTCCCAGGCTCTGGAACTCCCTTCTCCCAGGCTCTGGAACTCCCTTCTCCCAGGCTCTGAAGCCCCCTTCTCCCAGGCTCTGGAGCCCCCTTCTCCCAGGCTCTGGAGCCCCCTTCTCCCAGGCTCTGGAGCCCCCTTCTCCCAGGCTCTGAAGCCCCCTTCTCCCAGGCTCTGGAGCCCCCTTCTCCCAGGCTCTGGAGCCCCCTTCTCCCAGGCTCTGGAGCCCCCTTCTCCCAGGCTCTGGAACCCCCTTCTCCCAGGCTCTGGAGCCCCCTTCTCCCAGGCTCTGGAGCCCCCTTCTCCCAGGCTCTGGAGCCCCCTTCTCCCAGGCTCTGGAACCCCCTTCTCCCAGGCTCTGGAGCCCCCTTCTCCCAGGCTCTGGAACCCCCTTCTCCCAGGCTCTGGAGCCCCCTTCTCCCAGGCTCTGGAGCCCCCTTCTCCCAGGCTCTGGAGCCCCCTTCTCCCAGGCTCTGGAACTCCTTTCTCCCAGGCTCTGACGCCCCCTTCTCCCAGGGAGCTTCAGGAGGAGAGGAGTCTGTGCACTAGGAGGAGAGGAGGCTGTCTGTAGCACTAGGAGGAGAGGAGGCTGTCTGTAGCACTAGGAGGAGAGGAGGCTGTCTGTAGCACTAGGAGGAGAGGGAAGGTCCTGTATAAAAAGTCGAATGTTGTTTCCTTTATGAGCCATTTGTTCTGTATTACTAGCGTGAGAAACCGTGTTAGGCTGCGAACAGACGAGGCGCCTCGATAATAACGTGGACGGAATCTAGACGAGTGCAGCCGCTCTCGCCCGTCTCTCCGACGAATCCTTTCATCTCTCCCTGTCTCCGAAGTGATTTTCCAATCACGCCTCAAGACCCATCTCTTCTCCCCTGTCTTCTCTTAGATGCCCCCCCCCTCCCTCCCCCCCCCACCCATCCTTGTGTGTCAGTAGCAGTCTGTTGTTTGTCTCCCCCACACAGTGCAGTGCACGGTCAGACAGGCACTCAAGGACAGGGACGGGGACATACTGCCCGCAGGGATCAAACACTTACGACCACCAAGGACCACCCTGACACCTCTGGATGACATGAATCATACTTTAAGATAATAGCGCTGTAGTGCATTGCCATGTGACGGCCAGCGCTGCCGCATAACATGGTGCTGAAACATCGGAGGGGGGAGGGGGAGGCCACAGATGTTGGTTTCCTCCACGACCAAAGCAGGGATCTTTGCCTTTTATGAGATCAAACCTCATTACTCTCACATTTCATTTGGTTATTTTCCTTTTGTACAAGCAAACACTTCACAGGAAATCCATAATGGCTTAAACCGTCCCAGATACAGTCGCGGTTATAGCCTGCGGCCTTGTCATAGCTGGGTCTACGCCGGAGTGAGTTATTATATCAGCCGTGCCAGGAGCCTGATACTGTAACACATGGCTGCCTCAGTGCCTCAGGCGGGCTGCTGCCTCTGGGTTAGTAGCCGCCACCCTCCACCACCCCGACGCGGAGCGACTGACCGAGGAACCATGACACATCCATCCCACCAGCACATCCTCCTGGCATCGCTGTGTATCTTGGAAGGTTCGAAGAGTCAAAGTGGGTATAAAACAGGAGGGAAGACTGTCAAGTTTTAAACTGTGGATAATACCAAACAGAGAAGGTAAAGACGACTTTGAACTGTTGAACAGTAATCCAGAACTATTTTATTTCACTGTAAAAAAAATTTTTTTATCTATTATATTCGACTATTTTATTGCACTGCACTATTTTACTCTGTCTATTTTATCTTACTCTTTTTATTATTATAAAAACTGAATCAAACCATAAACAAGGTGGCCTGTTGGGATGTTAGATCCTAATGTGAAAAACTGTGATTTTATATGTCTGCAATTTATGTGCTCATTTTATGCCCGTCTTTTTTCTATTGTGAAGCACTTTGAGCTGCAGTTTCTGTATTAAAGGTGCTATACAAATAAAGTTTATTATTATTATTATTATTGGGCGCCGGGGGTTGTGCCCATCATTGTACCCAGTCTGCCACCGTTGAAAGCCTATGGAGATGTTTACCTTCTTTGCAGGGCTATAACTTTTTAAATTGTATTGCTATATTGACATTACTATGGCCCATTCAACATCGATTATCTATCGTTCAGGATGTGGGAACGTTATATTTTTTCATTCATACATTGTTGTGTTAATACCATCTAGAATTGGCTGTAATTCCAAAAACGAGAGTTATAGGCCCTGACGCATATGATAGATTATCGATTGGAGTTTCTTTCCTATACACGCTATATTAAAAAATTCAAATGTATATGATCGGTATACATTATGCTTCATCATGCGTGAAGGAAAGGGGGGGGGGGTCGTTTATAATTCCTTGATTGTCAATAACGGCTTTATTTAGTATGGGTTGATATATTGATCAGATGGTTTGCAGTGAAATGAATAAACAATCGGGCTGAAAATAACGTTACTGTCCTCTTACCGTTTGCCGATGAGACTGGAGGAAAAAGATCCCAATTATTTGATGCCGATCTCCTAGAGATCCATTTCCGGTTTGTATGGCGCAATAAACGCCGAAATCATATCGATTATTGAGTTTAGAAAGCGATCCAAATGCACTATAGTGTTTGTCTGGATCCACGTAACAAGATATTACTGCCGGAGGGATTTCCTCGATGCACCAGCGCCACTTCCGGTTTTGGCGAGAGTGTAACTCGCCCGGCCATCCACCAGGCGGCGGTATTGAGGCGTTGCAATCTCATACAGGGTGCCACTGCAGTCTGGAGGGAGACTGGATGAATTATGAATGCCATGGCGAAAACATTAAATATAGATCCCAAAAACGACTTACGCCGTTCAACGCATGGCGGGCAAAAACGGCATAAGTCGTTCTTGGCGACCAATTCAAGAACGCAACACAAAGGCCCACGGTGCTGATGATGAACCTAGAATACAATCCTGTTAGGTGATGTGCTGTTAGGTGATGTGTTGTTAGGTGATGTGTTGTTAGGTGATGTGCTTTTAGGTGATGAGCTGTTAGGTGATGTGCTGTTAGGTGATGATCTGTTAGGTGATGTGCTGTTAGGTGATGTGTTGTTAGGTGATGTGCTGTTAGGTGATGTGCTGTTAGGTGATGTGTTGTTAGGTGATGTGCTGTTAGGTGTTGAGCTGTTAGGTGATGTGCTGTTAGGTGATGTTCTGTTAGGTGATGAGCTGTTAGGTGATGTGCTGTTAGGTGATGTGCTGTTAGGTGATGAGCTGTTAGGTGATGAGCTGTTAGGTGATGTTCTGTTAGGTGATGTGTTGTTAGGTGATGTGCTGTTAGGTGATGTGCTGTTAGGTGATGAGCTGTTAGGTGATGTGCTGTTAGGTGATGAGCTGTTAGGTGATGAGCTGTTAGGTGATGAGCTGTTAGGTGCTGTGCTGTTAGGTGATGTGTTGTTAGCAATTCAAAGTTGTGCTTTAATAATACAGTTGTTGTTTCATGGACTCATTTCACAGCCAGCCGGCTCCAAGTGCTTCCTTCACGCTGCAGGACAACGCAGCACACAGCTATGCAGATCGCATGCGTCATTAACCCTCAGCACGCAGTCTCAGACCCACGTCCCTCAGGGTACCAGACGTCCAGGAGTGGTGCAGCCCGCCGGGGCCTTGTTGTTGTCAGATGTCAGCAACCAGTTTCCTCTCCTGCGACTATTCATGGACTCATTATTACCCCATGTGTTATCTGAAGAGTCTAATATCCCAGTTGGAGTCACTGCCGAAGTAGGCTGGTAAAGCTATGCCTCCTAAAGTGTCTAAACGGAAGTACAGGAAGTACAGGAAGTACAGGAAGTACAGGCTACAGGTTTCGACAAAACAATTATAGAAACGTGTGAAGTGGGCAGCTGGGTGGCGCAGCGGACATTGCGCTCGTCACCAATGCAAGAGTCACCGGGTTCGAATCCAGCTGTCTGCGTTGCCTCCGGCTTGGGCCGACCGTCATACTAACTCAATTGGCAGAGTTAGCGAGTGGGAAGTCGAAGGGTGGTAGTCTGGTCGTTGTGAACAGCGACTCCTACAGGTCGGTTGGGGCGCCTGCACAGCAAAGTCAGGAAAATGGCGGGGGAAGTGTGAGCCTCCTACACGTTACTCCTCGCCAAATGAGAGTCCGCTCTGGCAGGTGAAAATATGTGACAGGCTGCCTCCACATGTATCGGAGGGGACATGTGATGCAAGGCTTCTATCTATGCAAGGCTTCTTTAATTCTATACCGTTTCAAGTTTCAAGTTTCAAGTTTCTTTAATAGTTGTCATACAGAAGTACAGAATACTTTCATACAAAATGCTTCTTACTGTTACGCTCCAGAGACTGTGCTAGACAAGATAGTATCAAATAACATAGTATAGCATGTAAATTAGAAGTAGAAAATGAGGTCACAGTGTTCAATATAGACATATGTACAATGTTTGATGCATAATAGACGTAACTGAGTTACCATATAATATACAATACTATGCAGTGTACTAATGTACAATACTATATAGTGCAAAGCAGAAATGGGATGAGGTACAATTTAGGTACAATTTACAGTAAGGTGTACGAGTTGTAGTGCAATCCTTCATCAATAAATATAAAGTGTGGGGAGTGGGTGCTACAGTGTGTTTGTTTAAAGTGAGTGTGTGCTATAAAGTGTGGGGAGTGGGTGCTACAGTGTGTTTGTTTAAAGTGAGTGTGTGCGTGTGGATGTGTGTGCTATGTGCGTTTGATGGTTGTTGTGTAGTGTTCATTGTTCGTTGAGCAGCCTGATGGCCTGGGGATAGAAGCTTCTTCTGAGTCTTTCTGTGCTCGCCTTGAGACTCCGGTATCGCTTGCCTGACCGCAGCAGTTCAAAGAGGCAGTTGTTCGGGTGACTGGAGTCTTTAATGATTCTCTTAGCCTTGCCCCTGCACCGCTTGTTGTAAATGTTCTGGAGGGTGGGGAGCCCCCCTCCAATTGTGCGTTCGGCTGAACGTGTCACTCTTTGTAGTCTGCTTCGGTCTTGTGCAGTGCTATTCCCAAACCAGGAGGTGATGTTGCCAGTCAGGATGCTCTCTATTGTACATGAGTAGAAGTTCTTAAGGATCTTCTGACTGACTTGGAACTTCCTTAGGCGCCTGAGGAAGTAGAGGCGTTGTCGTGCCTTCTTCACAACACTGTCAATGTGTGTGGTCCATGTCAAGTCCTCGGATATGTAGGCTCCGAGGTACTTAAAGCTGTTCACTCTCTCAACCGGTGCCCCGTCGATGCTGAGGGGGCTGTAGTCCTTGACCCCCGACATCCTGAAGTCCACAATCATCTCCTTTGTTTTGCTGATGTTCAGGGAGAGGCTGTTTTCCTGGCACCATCCCGCCAGGACCTTGACCTCTTCCAGGTAGGCCCTCTCGTCGTTGGCAGAGATCAGGCCCACCACCACTGTGTCGTCAGCAAATTTGATGATTGTGTTGCTACTCCGCTGAGCCACACAGTCGTGTGTGTACAGGGAGTAGAGGAGGGGACTCAGAACACAGCCCTGGGGGGGCCCTATGTTGAGGGTGATGGATGAGGAGGTGCAGTTGCCTGCTCTCACCACCTGGGGTCTGCCCGTCAGGAAGTCCAAGACCCACTGGCAGAGGTCATAGTTCAAGCCCAGGTCCCTGAGCTTGGCTATGAGTTTGGAGGGGACTATGGTATTGAATGCCAAGCTGTAGTCGATGAATAGCATTCTCACATAGTTCCCCTTCCTCTTGTCCAGGTGTGATGCTGCTGTGTGCAGCACATGGGCTATGGCGTCCTCCGTGGACCTGTTGGGGCGGTATGCAAATTGCAGGGGGTCCATGTTGATGGGGAGGGAGGAGCAGATGTAGCCCTTTACTAGCTTCTCAAAGCACTTCATGGCTATGGAGGTGAGAGCTACAGGGCGGTAGTCGTTGAGGCAAGCAGGCTTGGATTTTTTACAACCGACCAGTGGGGGGCATATGCGAGCAACGATCAGGACAGGGGAGGGAGAATTGGCACGAGAGGTAAATTGGGATGGGGAGAAAAATCACAGAAAAAAGGAGGAGAAAAAGTAGATTAAAAAAAAACTTGTGAAGTGCACAATATTTCCTCGTTTAAGCCACTGCAATGGCTTTGCCTGAAGAATTTACTACATGACCGGCACGTTCTAGCTTGTTTGCCGACAGGATTCGGGAAAAGTTTGGTCCGTTCGGAGGCAGCTTCCGAAGTACATACACCGGAAATTCTACCCCATAGACACTTTCGGCAGTAGTTCTTTACCAGGCTTTATCTCACAGAGATAAAACTGGGAACGAGGTTACTGCCGAAGTCTCTTCCATAGTCTCTCCTGACAAACACTGGTATTGGTAAGCTACCCCCTTATACTACATCATTATTGGTAAGCTACCTCCTTATACTACATCATTATTGGTAAGCTACCTCCTTATACTACATCATTATTGGTAAGCTACCTCCTTATACTACATCATTATTGGTAAGCTACCTATACTACATCATTATTGGTAAGCTACCTCCTTATACTACATCGTTATTGGTAAGCTACCTCCTTATACTACATCATTATTGGTAAGCTACCTCCTTATACTACATCATTATTGGTAAGCTACCTCCTTATACTACATCATTATTGGTAAGCTACCTCCTTATACTACATCATTATTGGTAAGCTACCTCCTTATACTACATCATTATTGGTAAGATACCTCCTTATACTACATCATTATTGGTAAGCTACCTCCTTATACTACATCATTATTGATAAGCTACCTCCTTATACTACATCATTATTGGTAAGCTACCTCCTTATACTATATCATTATTGGTAAGCTACCTTCTTATACTACATCATTATTGGTTACGCTACCTCTTTATACTACATCATATTGGTAAGCTACCTCCTTATACTACATCACTATTCAAGTTCAAGTTCCTTTTATTGCCACACGGCCAGGCCGGTGGAATTCATGCACGGTAGCTGCGACAATATCCACAGAAAACATAAAGGACACATGGAACAGTACAGTACAGAAAACACCACATAGAACATATACATGACGGAACAGTACATTACGAGAAAATACAGACATCAAGGTACAATGTAACAGAAACCAGATAAACATAACAGCATGGGGTAAATTTAGGAGGAGTTGGAGTTGAGCAGTTGTATGGCCTTGGGGAAGAAACTATTATTGAACCTCACAGTATGACTACCCAGTGACCTAAACCTCCTACCAGAGGGGAGGTGTTGGAAGAGGTGATGAGCTGGGTGCAGGGGGTCACTAATGATTTTGTTTGCGCGTGTGATGGTGTGATGTTTGTGTATGGAGTCCAGGGTGGGGAGTTTGCAGTTGATGATTTTGGATGCCCTTTTTATGATCCTATCTAATCTGTGTAGTGTGTGTTTGGGTGTGTTGCCGTACCATACAGTAATGGATAATGACAGAATGTTTTGTATTATGGCTATGTAGAATTGGACCATTAAATTCTTCCTGACCTTGTATTTCCTGAGTTGTCTGAGATGAAATAGTCTTTGATTGGCTGTTTTGTGTGGCAAAACAGGAAACTTTAACTTGAATCAGTGTTCCCCTCCCTGAACGCAGTGTTTTCCTTCTCTGCAACTCAATGAGATCACGTGAGAACCACGGTTTATTGTTGCCATACGTTTTAACAGATTTAGTGGGGATGTGGAGATTAACACAAAAATCTATATATGATGACACTGTGTCTGTGTAGGAGTCCAGATTGTCACAGGCCTCACTAAAAACAGACCAGTCAGTATATTCAAAGCAGGCTCTAAGTGTCTCAATAGCATCATCTGACCAGATTTTTACTTTCCTAGCGTGAGGTTTGGCAGACCTGACTTTCTGAGTGTAGGTAGGAACCAAGTGAATCATAGCATGATCAGAGCTTCCGAGGGGAGCTATTACCTGCGCACTGTAGGCGGATGTTATGGTGTTGTAACAGTGGTCAAGTATCTGCTGTTCTCTCGTGGGGCGGTCAATTTGTTGTTTATAATGTGGGCGTTCTTTGGATAAATTGGTGCGATTAAAGTCTCCCAGCACGTAATGTTGCAGTCGGCGTGCTTGCGTTCCAGGTGGGAGATATGGCGCGACAGCTCGTTGATAGCCCTGTCGCTCACTTGAGTTGACTGAGTGGGTGGAATATATACTTCTGTTAGGATTACAGAGGCGAACTCTCTGCGGAGGTAAAAAGGTCGGCATTTCACAGACATGAATTCGAGGTGGGGCGAGCAGTACCTGTGCAGAAGGGTGGAATTATTACACCAGCGCTCATTGATCATGAAGCTGATTCCACCGCCAATCGATTTCAGACTGAGCGCCTCGGACCTGTCGGCTCGGAATAATGTGAAGCCGGGCGGGGAGACTGCAGCGTCGGTCACCGATTCGTCCAGCCATGTCTCTGTGAGGCAGATCGCCGAGCAGTTCTTGAAGGCCAGGTTGGTTTGGATCAGCAGTAGAAGTTCGTCGAACTTATTCCTAAGTGATCGGACATTGGCGAGCCATAGAGACGGCAGCGCAGGCTTGGGAGGGCTTCTCCGATGACGGGGGGATGCCGGCCTGCTGCGACGATGTTCGTGTCGGGTGCCTCGGTTCCAGGCGTGGCCTCCCCAGCCAGGTAAGGTGCCGTCGGCATGTAGCTCCTCGGGTAGAGGGCTGTCAAAAATGTGTAATCCATGCGCTGCTTTCCTGATTTCCAGTAGCGTATCCCGGTCGTAAGTGTAAACACAGAGAACTGATTTGACAGACAGTAAAAACAGAAAAACTAACAAAAAAGTCCGGTGTATTGTCAGAGCATTTACCGTGACTGGCGTCAGAGCTGACGGTGCCGCCATGACAGCGGTAAGCTGTAGCTGGTAAGCTACCTCCTTATACTACATCATTATTGGTAAGCTACCTCCTTATACTACATCATTATTGGTAAGCTACCTCCTTATACTACATCACTATTGGTAAGCTACCTCCTTATACTACATCACTATTGGTAAGCTACCTCCTTATACTACATCACTATTGGTAAGCTACCTCCTTATACTACATCACTATTGGTAAGCTACCTCCTTATACTACATCACTATTGGTAAGCTACCTGAGTCCTTACCAATAATGGTAAACTACCCCCGCCCCTCTAGCTCATGGAATGAACTACAACAGTCCTTAAAGCTTGAGATTCTCCCCTATGTTGATTCCAACCTTGATCTCCAAACTTTGTCAACACCAGTCTCCAAACACCAGTCTCCAAACACCAGTCTCCAAACACAACCGCTGGCGTTTCCCTCTGGCCTTGGATCTAAACAGAGTGATGAACGTCAGCACGTCGATCATTCAACAGAGGTCGACATTGTAGCAGAGTGGCCTATTGGCATTGCCCCTTTAAGACAGGCAGTCTAATTAATTTCCATATAGGACTCAGCTGAGTTGATTGCAGAAGTGAAGCAGAGCAAGTGAAGGAGAGCAGGAGAGAGGAGTGAAGTGAGAGCAAAGGACATACTGAGAAGAAAAGGTGAGTTAAGAAGGCAAAGAGCAAGTCGATTTGGAGGAAACAGTGACAGACTCCTCATGTATCCTGTGGCCTACAACATGGCCGATCAAAGAGAGTATCACCGGTAAAGAGAGGACGACACCAGTGCTGGCAAGTTAACCCCTTCCATGAACTGTCGCTTCAAACCCCCCAACTATCCCGGACTTGACCACCTTCACTCAAGATCTCCAGTGTCCCTGTTCTCCCAGCTTCCCCCTACCAACCTCCAAGCTGTCCTCAGCCACCACCCCCGCCTGCTACCCCCACACACACACACACACTCACCGAGCACACACACAATCTGGACTGTTTTTATTTTACTTATTACCATTTTGCACTTGTGTTCTATGTATCTGTTTTGCACTTAATTATTTGAATACAGCATATATCATTTCACTAAATACTGTTTGCCTGCCTCTTATTTAAACCTTATCACAAGCTAATTTTTTGTAGTGGAGGTTACCAAGAGCTAACCGGTATCAACAGTAAGCTTTAATTTAGCCTATTTAATTTATTGACAGGTTTAAAAGCCTGTCTGGCGCCCCAAAGCAACATTTTAATATTTAATATTTGATTATATTGGGCTGACCACCGCTACAACGTGATTGTTGACAACCTACGCTGTCCTCTGCTATTCGTCTGCGAAAAACCCAAGCCAAACTAAATAATACAAATTAAAAGATAACGTGTTGACGTTTTCTTTCACAGAGACTTACGACTTCAAATCAAATCAACGTCACAAGTATTGATATTTCTCTTTTCTTTTTATTATTATTATTATTATTATAATTTTTACACACAGTAGATTAAGGCAATATGGCCGAGGCTTTGGATACCGAAGGAAGGGATTTATTGGATGTTTTTCCGGGTCAAGCAGGATAATATTTGACATTTAAAGAGCTGGTCCTGCAGCCGTGACTCTTTCTTCATACGTCTCCCCCCTGTAATCCCAGGTAAAGGTCAGCGTGTTGTGGTTTGAAGGATTGGGCAGTAGAGTATTTTCTCTCTCTGTGCCGAGGAGCCGGCTGACAGCTTGTGGGAGAGCAGGCAGGTAACATGCTGCCAGCGTTTCCAGCCTCCTTGAGGCTCACATTCTCTTGTCTGTTTGTCCAAAGGTTTTACACAACTGGCTTCCATTTTACTGCGAGGCTGCCAGGAAGCAGAGGAAATGTCCTGATCCCTCCACGTGAACGTGACCTGCAGCCTGCAGACACACAGAGACACAGAGAGACACAGAGAGACACACAGAGACACACAGAGACACACAGAGAGACACACAGAGACACACAGAGACACACAGAGACACAGAGAGACACACAGAGACACAGAGACACAGAGAGACACACAGAGACACACAGAGACACACAGAGACACAGAGAGACACACAGAGACACACAGAGACACACAGAGAGACACACAGAGACACACAGAGACACAGAGAGACACACAGAGACACAGAGAGACACAGAGACACACAGAGACACAGAGACACAGAGAGACACACAGAGACACAGAGACACACAGAGACACACAGAGACACAGAGAGACACACAGAGACACAGATATATGCTGTAAATATAAACCACTTCAATTCATCAAGTATTTCTACTGTTTCTCTTGGATTCTACGTTCACCGCGGAGACATGCGAGAAAAAAGACAAATAAATCTTCCTGAATCCAAGGCATCACAGGGTGAGTCACCGATATCCAAATCAAATCCTCGTTCTACTCTGACGTCATCTCCAAAGGCCAAGGGAATTCCAGATCCCTCTTCTCCACCCTCACCAGACTCCTCCAGCCCCCTGACAACCCCCTCCAGACCACCTCCTCCTGGATCTCTGCAACAGATTCACGGAATTCTTCCAAACCAAGATCGATGCCATCTACCAGCAGCTGCAGTCTATTCCTGTGTCCGCCACACCTCCTGGTGTCAAACAGGACCCCCTGGCCCCATCCCACCCGCTCCTTTTCATCCTTCTTCCTGGTGGACACTGACTCCATTATGGAGTTGGTGTCAGGGTCTAAGCCCTCTACCTGCTCTCTGGACCCCATGCCCACCACCCTGGTGAAGGCTGGCCTGCCTGCCCTCTGTCCTCTCATGGTAGACATCATCAACTCCTCCCTGTCCACTGGCTCCGTCCCTGCTGACTTGAAGGTGGAAGCAGTGACCCCAATTCTCAAGAAACCGGGTCTGGACCCTGACAACCTCAAAATGTTCCGCCCCATTTCCAACCTCCCCTTCCTCCGTAAGTTCCTTGAGCGCGCAGTGGCTGCCGAGATCCAGAGTCACATGGCACACCATGACCTGTTTGAACCACTCCAGTCTGGGTTCAGGGCAAAACAGACCGCTCTGATCAAGGTGACAAATGACCTCTCCATGGCTGCTGATGTTGGCAACATCAACATCCTCATCCTCCTGGACCTTTCAGCTGCTTTCGACTCCATCTCCCACTCAATCCGACCTAGACCGTCTGGAAAGTGTTTTCCTATTGCTAGGTTTTAGTGAGTTTTTCCTTACCTCCGTGTGGGGTATGTCTGGGAGTGTTGCATTCATTTATTTAATTTATTTTAAATCTGTGTCCGGCCCATGGGGACATTAATTAACGTGTGTTGTCGGGCCTTACAAATAAATTTGATTTGATTTGATTTGAGACACAGGACGCTGGAGACACAGGGAGACACAGGGAGCTGGAGACACAGGGAGAGACAGGGAGAGACAGGGAGACACAGGGAGACACAGGGAGACACAGGGAGCTGGAGACACAGGGAGAGACAGGGAGAGACAGGGAGACACAGGGAGCTGGAGACACAGGGAGACACAGAGAGCTGGAGACACAGGGAGACACAGGGAGAGACAGGGAGACACAGGGAGACACAGGGAGACACAGAGAGCTGGAGACACAGGGAGACACAGGGAGAGACAGGGAGACACAGGGAGACACAGGGAGACACAGGGAGACACAGAGAGCTGGAGACACAGGGAGAGACAGGGAGAGACAGGGAGACACAGGGAGCTGGAGACACAGGGAGACACAGAGAGCTGGAGAGACAGGGAGAGACAGGGAGACACAGGGAGACACAGGGAGACACAGAGAGCTGGAGACACAGGGAGAGACAGGGAGACACAGGGAGACACAGAGAGCTGGAGACACAGGGAGAGACAGGGAGAGACAGGGAGCTGGAGACACAGGGAGCTGGAGACACAGGGAGCTGGAGACACAGGGAGACACAGGGAGCTGGAGACACAGGGAGACACAGGGAGCTGGAGACACAGGGAGCTGGAGACACAGGGAGCTGGAGACACAGGGAGCTGGAGACACAGGGAGCTGGAGACACAGGGAGCTGGAGTTTCAAGTTTCAAGTTTCTTTAATAGTTGTCATACAGAAGTACAGAATACTTTCATACAAAATGCTTCTTACTGTTACGCTCCAGAGACTGTGCTAGACAAGATAGTATCAAACAACATAGTATAGCATGTAATTTAGAAGAAGAAAATGAGGTCACAGTGTTCGGTATAGACATATGTACAATGTTCTGAGTTACCATATAATATACAATACCATGCAGTGTACTAATGTACAGTACTATATAGTGCAAAGCAGAAATGGGATGAGGTACAATTTAGGTACAATTTACAGTAAGGTGTACGAGTTGTAGTGCAATCCTTCATCAATAAATATAAAGTGTGGGGAGTGGGTGCTACAGTGTGTTTGTTTAAAGTGGGTGTGTGCTATAAAGTGTGTGGAGTGGGTGCTACAGTGTGTTTGTTTAAAGTGGGTGTGTGCTATAAAGTGTGTGGAGTGGGTGCTACAGTGTGTTTGTTTAAAGTGAGTGTGTGCGTGTGGATGTGTGTGCTATGTGCGTTTGGTGGTTGTTGTTGTGTAGTGTTCATTGTTCGTTTAGCAGCCTGATGGCCTGGGGATAGAAGCTTCTTCTGAGTCTTTCTGTGCTCGCCTTGAGACTCCGGTATCGCTTGCCTGACCGCAGCAGTTCAAAGAGGCAGTTGTTCGGGTGACTGGAGTCTTTAATGATTCTCTTAGCCTTGCCCTTGCAACGCTTGTTGTAAATGTTCTGGAGGGTGGGGAGCCCCCCTCCAATTGTGCGTTCGGCTGAACGTGTCACTCTTTGTAGTCTGCTTCGGTCTTGTGCAGTGCTATTCCCAAACCAGGAGGTGATGTTGCCGGTCAAGATGCTCTCTATTGTACATGAGTAGAAGTTCTTAAGGATCTTCTGACTGACTTGGAACTTCCTTAGGCGCCTGAGGAAGTAAAGGCGTTGTCGTGCCTTCTTCACAACACTGTCAATGTGTGTGGTCCATGTCAAGTCCTCGGATATGTGGGCTCCGAGGTACTTAAAGCTGTTGACTCTCTCAACCGGTGCCCCGTCGATGCTGAGGGGGCTGTAGTCCTTGACCCCCGACCTCCTGAAGTCCACAATCATCTCCTTTGTTTTGCTGACGTTCAGGGAGAGGCTGTTTTCCTGGCACCATCCCGCCAGGACCTTGACCTCTTCCAGGTAGGCCCTCTCGTCGTTGGCAGAGATCAGGCCCACCACCACTGTGTCGTCAGCAAATTTGATGATTGTATTGCTACTCCGCTGAGCCACACAGTCGTGTGTGTACAGGGAGTAGAGGAGGGGGCTCAGAACACAGCCCTGGGGGGCCCCTATGTTGAGGGTGATGGATGAGGAGGTGCAGTTGCCTGCTCTCACCACCTGGGGTCTGCCAGTCAGGAAGTCCAAGACCCACTGGCAGAGGTCATAGTTCAAGCCCAGGTCCCTGAGCTTGGCTATGAGTATGGAGGGGACTATGGTATTGAATGCCGAGCTGTAGTCGATGAATAGCATTCTCACATAGTTCCCCTGCCTCTTGTCCAGGTGTGATGCTGCTGTGTGCAGCACATGGGCTATGGCGTCCTCCGTGGACCTGTTGGGGCGGTATGCAAATTGCAGGGGGTCCATGTTGATGGGGAGGGAGGAGCAGATGTAGCCCTTTACTAGCTTCTCAAAGCACTTCATGGCTATGGACACAGGGAGACACAGGGAGCTGGAGACACAGGGAGCTGGAGACACAGGTAGCTGGAGACACAGGGAGCTGGAGACACAGGGAGCTGGAGACACAGGGAGCTGGAGACACAGGGAGACACAGGGAGACACAGGGAGCTGGAGACACAGGGAGCTGGAGACACAGGGAGCTGGAGACACAGGGAGCTGGAGACACAGGGAGACACAGGGAGACACAGGGAGACACAGGGAGCTGGAGACACAGGGAGACACAGGGAGACACAGGGAGCTGGAGACACAGGGAGACACAGGGAGACACAGGGAGCTGGAGACACAGGGAGACACAGGGAGACACAGGGAGCTGGAGACACAGGGAGACACAGGGAGACACAGGGAGCTGGAGACACAGGGAGAGACAGGGAGACACAGGGAGACACAGGGAGACACAGGGAGCTGGAGACACAGGGAGACACAGGGAGACACAGGGAGACACAGGGAGCTGGAGACACAGGGAGACACAGGGAGACACAGGGAGCTGGAGACACAGGGAGCTGGAGACACAGGGAGCTGGAGACACAGGGAGCTGGAGACACAGGGAGCTGGAGACACAGGGAGCTGGAGACACAGGGAGCTGGAGACACAGGGAGCTGGAGACACAGGGAGACACAGGGAGACACAGGGAGCTGGAGACACAGGGAGCTGGAGACACAGGGAGCTGGAGACACAGGGAGACACAGGGAGACACAGGGAGCTGGAGACACAGGGAGACACAGGGAGACACAGGGAGCTGGAGACACAGGGAGCTGGAGACACCGGGAGCTGGAGACACAGGGAGAGACAGGGAGACACAGGGAGACACAGGGAGCTGGAGACACAGGGAGACACAGGGAGCTGGAGACACAGGGAGACACAGGGAGCTGGAGACACAGGGAGACACAGGGAGCTGGAGACACAGGGAGACACAGGGAGCTGGAGACACAGGGAGACACAGGGAGACACAGGGAGCTGGAGACACAGGGAGACACAGGGAGCTGGAGACACAGGGAGACACAGGGAGACACAGGGAGACACAGGGAGCTGGAGACACAGGGAGACACAGGGAGACACAGGGAGACACAGGGAGACACAGGGAGCTGGAGACACAGGGAGACACAGGGAGACACAGGGAGACACAGGGAGACACAGGGAGACACAGGGAGCTGGAGACACAGGGAGACACAGAGAGCTGGAGAGACAGGGAGAGACAGGGAGACACAGGGAGACACAGGGAGACACAGAGAGCTGGAGACACAGGGAGAGACAGGGAGACACAGGGAGACACAGAGAGCTGGAGACACAGGGAGAGACAGGGAGAGACAGGGAGCTGGAGACACAGGGAGCTGGAGACACAGGGAGCTGGAGACACAGGGAGACACAGGGAGCTGGAGACACAGGGAGACACAGGGAGCTGGAGACACAGGGAGCTGGAGACACAGGGAGCTGGAGACACAGGGAGCTGGAGACACAGGGAGCTGGAGACACAGGGAGCTGGAGTTTCAAGTTTCAAGTTTCTTTAATAGTTGTCATACAGAAGTACAGAATACTTTCATACAAAATGCTTCTTACTGTTACGCTCCAGAGACTGTGCTAGACAAGATAGTATCAAACAACATAGTATAGCATGTAATTTAGAAGAAGAAAATGAGGTCACAGTGTTCGGTATAGACATATGTACAATGTTCTGAGTTACCATATAATATACAATACCATGCAGTGTACTAATGTACAGTACTATATAGTGCAAAGCAGAAATGGGATGAGGTACAATTTAGGTACAATTTACAGTAAGGTGTACGAGTTGTAGTGCAATCCTTCATCAATAAATATAAAGTGTGGGGAGTGGGTGCTACAGTGTGTTTGTTTAAAGTGGGTGTGTGCTATAAAGTGTGTGGAGTGGGTGCTACAGTGTGTTTGTTTAAAGTGGGTGTGTGCTATAAAGTGTGTGGAGTGGGTGCTACAGTGTGTTTGTTTAAAGTGAGTGTGTGCGTGTGGATGTGTGTGCTATGTGCGTTTGGTGGTTGTTGTTGTGTAGTGTTCATTGTTCGTTTAGCAGCCTGATGGCCTGGGGATAGAAGCTTCTTCTGAGTCTTTCTGTGCTCGCCTTGAGACTCCGGTATCGCTTGCCTGACCGCAGCAGTTCAAAGAGGCAGTTGTTCGGGTGACTGGAGTCTTTAATGATTCTCTTAGCCTTGCCCTTGCAACGCTTGTTGTAAATGTTCTGGAGGGTGGGGAGCCCCCCTCCAATTGTGCGTTCGGCTGAACGTGTCACTCTTTGTAGTCTGCTTCGGTCTTGTGCAGTGCTATTCCCAAACCAGGAGGTGATGTTGCCGGTCAAGATGCTCTCTATTGTACATGAGTAGAAGTTCTTAAGGATCTTCTGACTGACTTGGAACTTCCTTAGGCGCCTGAGGAAGTAAAGGCGCTGTCGTGCCTTCTTCACAACACTGTCAATGTGTGTGGTCCATGTCAAGTCCTCGGATATGTGGGCTCCGAGGTACTTAAAGCTGTTGACTCTCTCAACCGGTGCCCCGTCGATGCTGAGGGGGCTGTAGTCCTTGACCCCCGACCTCCTGAAGTCCACAATCATCTCCTTTGTTTTGCTGACGTTCAGGGAGAGGCTGTTTTCCTGGCACCATCCCGCCAGGACCTTGACCTCTTCCAGGTAGGCCCTCTCGTCGTTGGCAGAGATCAGGCCCACCACCACTGTGTCGTCAGCAAATTTGATGATTGTATTGCTACTCCGCTGAGCCACACAGTCGTGTGTGTACAGGGAGTAGAGGAGGGGGCTCAGAACACAGCCCTGGGGGGCCCCTATGTTGAGGGTGATGGATGAGGAGGTGCAGTTGCCTGCTCTCACCACCTGGGGTCTGCCAGTCAGGAAGTCCAAGACCCACTGGCAGAGGTCATAGTTCAAGCCCAGGTCCCTGAGCTTGGCTATGAGTATGGAGGGGACTATGGTATTGAATGCCGAGCTGTAGTCGATGAATAGCATTCTCACATAGTTCCCCTGCCTCTTGTCCAGGTGTGATGCTGCTGTGTGCAGCACATGGGCTATGGCGTCCTCCGTGGACCTGTTGGGGCGGTATGCAAATTGCAGGGGGTCCATGTTGATGGGGAGGGAGGAGCAGATGTAGCCCTTTACTAGCTTCTCAAAGCACTTCATGGCTATGGACACAGGGAGACACAGGGAGCTGGAGACACAGGGAGCTGGAGACACAGGGAGCTGGAGACACAGGTAGCTGGAGACACAGGGAGCTGGAGACACAGGGAGCTGGAGACACAGGGAGCTGGAGACACAGGGAGACACAGGGAGACACAGGGAGCTGGAGACACAGGGAGCTGGAGACACAGGGAGCTGGAGACACAGGGAGCTGGAGACACAGGGAGACACAGGGAGACACAGGGAGACACAGGGAGCTGGAGACACAGGGAGACACAGGGAGACACAGGGAGCTGGAGACACAGGGAGACACAGGGAGACACAGGGAGCTGGAGACACAGGGAGACACAGGGAGACACAGGGAGCTGGAGACACAGGGAGACACAGGGAGACACAGGGAGCTGGAGACACAGGGAGAGACAGGGAGACACAGGGAGACACAGGGAGACACAGGGAGCTGGAGACACAGGGAGACACAGGGAGACACAGGGAGACACAGGGAGCTGGAGACACAGGGAGACACAGGGAGACACAGGGAGCTGGAGACACAGGGAGCTGGAGACACAGGGAGCTGGAGACACAGGGAGCTGGAGACACAGGGAGCTGGAGACACAGGGAGCTGGAGACACAGGGAGCTGGAGACACAGGGAGCTGGAGACACAGGGAGACACAGGGAGACACAGGGAGCTGGAGACACAGGGAGCTGGAGACACAGGGAGCTGGAGACACAGGGAGACACAGGGAGACACAGGGAGCTGGAGACACAGGGAGACACAGGGAGACACAGGGAGCTGGAGACACAGGGAGCTGGAGACACCGGGAGCTGGAGACACAGGGAGAGACAGGGAGACACAGGGAGACACAGGGAGACACAGGGAGCTGGAGACACAGGGAGACACAGGGAGCTGGAGACACAGGGAGACACAGGGAGCTGGAGACACAGGGAGACACAGGGAGCTGGAGACACAGGGAGACACAGGGAGCTGGAGACACAGGGAGACACAGGGAGACACAGGGAGCTGGAGACACAGGGAGACACAGGGAGCTGGAGACACAGGGAGACACAGGGAGACACAGGGAGACACAGGGAGCTGGAGACACAGGGAGACACAGGGAGACACAGGGAGACACAGGGAGACACAGGGAGCTGGAGACACAGGGAGACACAGGGAGACACAGGGAGACACAGGGAGACACAGGGAGACACAGGGAGACACAGGGAGACACAGGGAGACACAGGGAGACACAGGGAGCTGGAATCAAGAGTCGAGAGGTTTATTTGTCACATACATACCAGGGCATACAGTGAAATGCGGGTGGTCATGCCCGCATCGATTGTGCAATAATACAATAATATAAAATAATAAATTAGACATATAAAAACACCGGTAAGACACAAGATGTGCATGATAAAAAATAGACATGCTAAATTCCTGAGAAACTGGTTCATTAACTCCGTAATCTTTATACTTAATGTATCTAAACTATACTACACAATACCTCATTCAGGGACACAGGGAGCGCTGCGTCAGTCTCCTCTCCTGCGTCTTCACGGCCTCCTGGAAAGCAGAGCCAGCTGAGCGCCTGCAGGTAGCACATGCATATTTCATGAAATCACGAGCTGATGAAGAGAATGAAGCCAAATGGGGGTATTATTCACAACAAAACAGTCCCCCCCACAATATCTCGTTTCATTTCAAACCATTATTTAAACTCGAAAGGCAACTGTGGTTTCCCTCATTTACAGTCGCGTCGAGTGTACATAGAGAAATGAGCAAATAAGAGCATAATAAATCACACAGCGTGTAAAATCATAACAAAGAAGGCAAAGAGCAAGGATGACAAATCAAATAAAACACGTACAACTTGATTGACAAATGGTTGGAAATCAAGGTTTTAAGGACTGTTGGAGTTCATTCCATGAGCTAGAGGCATCGTAGTGAAATGTAGATTTACCCTGTTCAGAGAAAACTGGACCTTAAGGACCAGCCAGTCACTAGAAACATTGCTTTATACTGAAACCTAGGGTAAGCCATTTTAAGTAGTTAGTTTAGTTTAGTTAGTTAAATCTTAAAGCTGAGACTTCAGGAAGCAGCTGACTTGATTAAAGGGGCGTGTTTAAAACTGCCCTTTTGTTTTGTTAAGTGACCCATTAAGGGCCAGGTGTTAGACAGCAGTAATTAGTAACTCATCAACACCTGCAGCATTATCTACAAACTATAACTTCACTCACACACCTCGACCTTCCAGACGGGGTGGAGGCACTGGCCTCATGACATCTCCTTCATGGGCTACAAACTGTCACTCTCCTCTCTCGAATATCATGCTGTATCTGTCTCTAATCCTTTCAATCTCACCATTGTTACACTCTATCGCCCTCCAGGTCCGCTCGATCACTTCACAGATGAGCTGGACATGCTTCTAAGCTCCTTACCGGAAGATGGTACCCCTCGCCTTCTAATGGGCGACTTCAACCTGCCTGACTCATCTCAGTCGGTCCCAGTGGTCTCCCTCCTACAACAATTTGACCTGACTCCCACTGTCATGCCTCCCACCCACAAAGCAGGCAACTCCTTGGATCTCATATTTTCCCGTAACTCCAGCATCATTAACACCACGGTAACTCCCCTGCATGTATCTGACCATTCCATCATATCCTTCTCACTAACTCTCATGCTTAACCGAAAGCCCTTCACTCCAACTCAAACCGTCTCAGTCAGATGCAACCTGCCCTCCCTATCCCCCTCCACCCTCTCCTCTGACATACTATCCGCTCTACCTTTGAGTGACACCTTCTCTGCTCTCCCCCAGAGATGGCAACCTCCACCCTCCTCTCAGCCCTCGCAACCTCCTTCGACAAGCTCTGTCCCCTCGTTGAGAAACCTGCCCGCCGTTCCCCACCCAGTCCATGGCTGACGGATGCAGTGAGAGAAGAAAGACCGGTCCTGAGAGCGGCTGAGAGGAAGTAGGAGGAAGTGTTAGGGGGAGCGCAGACTGATGATGACAACAAAGATGGACGCAGGGACTCAAGACGACACAGGATTACAGCAGCTGCCCCCAAATTCAATAAGATCTCTTCTCCAAAATGGATCTAACTAAATGGATTTATTGAATTTTTATTTAATTTTTTTAATCCTCTCTTTCTCCGATTTTTCTCTGTTTTCTCCCCGTCCCAATTTAGTCGTTGCGCCAATTCCCCCCCTCCCCTGCCTGTTTGTTGTGCGCATGTTCTCCTACTGGTCGGTACAAGGAATCCTGAAGTCATCCACACGCTTCCTCCGACACGCGTGGCGACAGCCAGTGACTCTTTTTTCACCTGGCAGCGAGGACTCTCATTGGTGAAGTGTAACGCGTGGGAGGTCACGCTGCCTTCACCACTTCCTGCCTCTGCTGAGCAGGCGCCCAGACCTGACCTGTAGGCGTCGTTGTCCACAATGCCAGTTTCCCACCCACGGCTTCCCTCCCCTAACCCAGCCAAACGAGTTAGTATAGCGATCAGCCCAAGCCAAGGCAATGCTGACTCCGGAGTCGAGACTCCAAGATTTATGGACACATTATGGAAAGTTCAAGCGCGGACTACGAAGCTTCTCGGCGGGTTAGCGCGACACGTGACGGCTCTTCCAATTCGTACGTGATGTTCTACCGGCAGCAAAAAAAGTTAGTCTCAGCCTCAATATATACTGTTGCTGAAACTGATTGAATGTGGCAACCGCCCCACCTAGAATAATATTCACCAGCCGCCACTGCTTGACATGTATTCTTTCTTCTTAACTACAGAGTAAAAAGTTGAGTAACTGCGTTAATTTCCAGCCCTACGTGTTCTGTGGTTCCAGAAACAGGCACACTGTGCTCCAGACGTTCAGGTCAACAGATCAGACGTTATTATTAGAGGGAATTACAAACGCAACGTAAGTTGTGTTCTCTCACCCAAATAGGATTTGAGAAATATTTTGTTAGCCGAGTCATAATCCTTAAACGAATCTCAGGGGACACAGTCGTTCCTCTGTTCTGCGCCTGTTCGAGGTGACGGCACTCCACGGCCCCGAGGTCTTTGTTTACTCATGTGGCCGAGTGAAGGTTTTTGATCCGACTTAGGTCTAAATGTTTGCTCGACGGCGGGGCCAGACGCCACACGGGAGAACGAGACACAACATATATACAGCAGGTCCTCGACAGAGAGCGCAGAGGATCGTGTGTGATTGTGGCCCCGACTGTACGATCTGAAGGCAGGATTTATGTTTGTATATATTGGTCTTTCAGAGTCGGCCCCTTGGCTACCTGACACACAGGGCAGGGTTCCTCTGCTGCTAATGGAGATGCCAGACCTACGCCACCACCACCCACTTCCTCTCTCTCTCTCTCTCTCCTCGCTCTCATTCTCTCTCTCTCTCTTCTCTCTCTCTCTCTCTCGCTCTCTTCGCTCTCGCTCTCTCTCTCTCTCTCTCTCTCTCTCTCTCTCTGTCTCTCTGTCTCTCTTTCTCTCTCTCTCTGTGTGTCACTCTCTCTCTCTGTCTCTCTCTTCTCTCTCTCTGTGTGTGTCTCTCTCTCTGTCTCTCTTTCTCGCTCTCTCTTTCTCCCTCTCTCTTTCTCCCTATCTCTCTCTATCTGTGTCTCTCTTTCTCTCTTTCTCTTTCTCTCTCTCTCGCTCTCTCTCTCTCTCTCTCTCATCTCTCTCTCTCTCTCTCTCTCTCTCTCTCTCTCTCTCTCTCTCTCTCTCTCTCTCTCTCTCTCTCTCTCTCTCTCTCTGTGTGTGTCTCTCTCTCTGTATCTCTTTCTCGCTCTCTCTCTCTCTCTCTCTCTATCTCTCTCTCTGTTTCTCCCCTCTATCTCTGTCTCTCTGCCCCTCGCTCTCTCTCTCGACTCTCTCTCTCTTGCTCTTTCTCTCTGTTTCTCTCTCTCTCTCTCTCTTGCGCTTCTCTCTGTTTATCTCTTTCTTTTGCTCTCTCCCCCTATCTCTTGCTCTTTCTCTCTGTTTTTCCTCTCCCTCGCTCTCTCTCTCCCCCTTCTCTCTATCACCCTCTCTCTATTCCCTCTCTCTCTCTCTCTCTCTCTCTCTCTCTCTATCTCTCTCTCTCTATCTCTCTCTCTCTCTCTCCCTCTCTCTCCTCTCTCTCTCTCTCTCTCTCTCTCTCTCTCTCTCTCTCTCTCTCTCTCTCTCTCTCTCTCTCTCTCTCTCTCTCTCTCAATTCAATTTTTCAATTAAATGCAATTTAATTCAATTCATTCAAATGGGCTTTATTGACATGGGAAACATAAGTTTACATTGCCAAAGCCAAACAAAACATAACAATCAAACAGAGAAAACAAAAGAAATCAGTACATTACAGAAGGAATTTCTTGTACAGTCTTATGGTGGTTGTATTCCGCTGGATGTCCTTTTCTTGTCACAGCAGCTCACAAATCTCTCTCTCTCTCTCCCTCTCTCTCTCTCTCTCTCTCTCTCTCTCTCTCTCTCATCTCTCTCTCCTCTCTCTCTCTCTCTCTCTCTCTCTCTCTCTCTCTCTCTCCAGCAGCAGGACCAGGACCTGCCAGTCTTCTCTCCACACCTGCAGAACAACACACATGAGACAACATTGTTCTCTGCTTCTCTGTCCTCACGTCAGAAGGCCTGTTTCTGTGTTGCTGGCTGGGGCCGCTCTGCAGGAATCATCTCCGTGACGCCGCCTGCTTTAAGGACAAGGCTGTTGTAATTAAACATGTTTTTCTTATTGTCAACATCCTAGGACATGTTGACAACCTACAAAAACACCAGAACCTGCAGTGTGTTTCTTCTACTTTCAAGTATGATCCATCCAGCCAACCCCAGATTATAGTCATATCCATCCCGCCAACCCCAGATTATAGTCATATCCATCCAGCCAACCCCAGATTATAGTCATATCCATCCAGCCAACCCCAGATTATAGTCATATCCATCCAGCCAACCCCAGATTATAGTCATATCCATCCCGCCAACCCCAGATTATAGTCATATCCATCCAGCCAACCCCAGATTATAGTCATATCCATCCAGCCAACCCCAGATTATAGTCATATCCATCCAGCCAACCCCAGATTATAGTCATATCCAGAAGTTATAGACCCCCATTGTTGTCCAAAAGCAAATCACAGAGCTGTACTGAACTAGAATACGATCCCTACATTTTAATATGGTTTCACAGATTTAGTGCTGGTATGGTATGGTATGGTATGGTTTATTTTGTAATCCCAGAGGGGAAACATGGTTTGCCACCAGAGCGAATACACATTATACAAACATGAAAGAAACAGTTACATGATACAATACACTACATGATACACAACACAATAGGAGAGCCTCTTAACACAGTGCTATCGGTGTTCGTTAAAATTGTTTACCGCAGCAGGAACAAAGGACCTTCTCTAATCGCTCAGTAGAGCATTGAGGCATCAACAATCTATTACTGAAATGAACATTGCAGAGCATCGAAAATACTATATTTACTATATATACAATATTTTTGTAAACAAGGCAAGGGGAGGCACGAAGTAGGTGAGGGTACAATGAGGGTACGGGAGACAATGACGCCACGAGGAAGTGATGACAAACAGACACCTAAATACCAACACTAATTAACAACGAACAACACCTGGCAGGGCCAGGCCAAAACACAGAATCACAAACACAACCTAGACACAAAAGGCATTGACACCATAAACACAACTAGACACAAAGGCAATGACACACACAACAACCAGACAGGGGGACGACATCAAACACAGACAGGGATGGCCCAGGATAACAAATAATTAGAAATCAATTCAATTACTTGAAACCAACATAAGATGGCCAACTGCACCATCGGGCTTAGGTTACCAGAGGGAGGTAGGGAACCAATGTCAGGAGGAGGGAACTGTCCACTGTCATTCTCATGCCCGGCCCAGCCAGGGCCGGGTCTGGGGACGTAACACCAACAGGCTCCACCAACCAGCAGGCTCCACCAACCAACAGGGGGGACAGTGGCTCAGGAGGTAGAGCAGTCATCTGGCAATCCAGAGGTTCCCGGTTCGATTCCTGCTCCTCCCGGGCAGCGTGTCGATGTGTCCTTGAGCAAGACACTTAACCCCTAATTTGCTCCCGATGAGCAGGTTGGCACCTTGCATGGTTGCCTCTGCCGTGAATGTGTGAGTGAATGGGTAAAATGTGAGGAACAAATTGTAAAGCGCTTTGGATAAAAGCGCTATATAAAAAAGCAGCCATTTACCATTTACCATTTAACCAACAGGCTCAACCAACCAACAGGCTCCACAAACCAACCAACCAACAGGCTCCACAAACCAACAGGCTCCACAAACCAACCAACTAACAGGCTCTATAAACCAACAGGATCCACAGAGTCAGATATCTTCAGTATTTTCAGTCCTTCCTTAATTTCATCCAGTCAGATGTTCTTCGATTTCATTTCACACCATCCTATCCTGTGTTTATATTATTATACATGATTATATTATACCACTGAACGAGGAGTCTGGAATGACTTTCCATAGTTCTATTGGTCAAAGGAATGCAGCCTGGACCACTACTAACCGAAATGAAAGAACCTTTCGCAAACGAAAGAGATTTCTGTTATGATACAATATATACCATATCTGCATCCCCGTGAACGCTTGCACGCTCAAGGACAAAGCAGATTTATTTTAAGTTGAAACAGATACCAGCAGACGTATGTAGTGTATTGTTCTAACAGTGAATTAGAAACTATGTCCCCCCCACAAGATCATTTGAGTTGTGATAGTATTATAGGCTAACAGTAATCAGTGTTAGAAATACTTTTATTAGCAATACTTTCCTTGACCCTTCAATCACAACTGTTCAGTCTCATCCAGTATATAAGAAACATTTGTAAATGGTAAATTGATATAGTTCTTTGATCCAAAGCGCTTTACAATTTGTTCCTCACATTCACCCGTTCACTCACACATTCACTCACACCGATGGCAGAGGTGCCGACCTGCGCATCGGGAGCAGTTAGGGGTTAAGTGTCTTGCTCAAGGACACTTCGACACACTGCCCGGGAGGAGCGGGAATCGAACCGGGAACCTCTGGATTACCAGACGACTGCTTTACCTCCTGAGCCACTGTCACCCCCATCTGTGCCTTAACACTTTCAGCGCCAGAGGTAGCTGTTTACTGTTACTGTTGAAAGGCCACCGCTTTAAACAAATGGGAATATGTGGCAGTGTTTAAAGCGCTAAAGCTATATTATATATTATAGCTATGGATCTAATAATATAGTCGATTGTCATTGAGTTTCTTCCGGTCAAGATGCAAAAAACAGAAACTATTTCTATCCATACATTCCCGCTTTATACCATCGTGAATATGAGTGTAGTTACAGGGCGGTCTAGTGTAATTTCCGAAAGGCTGCGTAATGGCCGGCAACATGTATTCTAGTAAAAGCGTTATCGTTTCTTCCCTGGACTAGCTACTGTTCTCAAATCAAATCTAGATTATCGGTATTATGTTTCATCATGAATGGATGAAAGGGGGGGGGTTTAATGCTTTGATCGCCACCAACGGAATATGTTACACACACACATTACACACACGCTCCAATCGCAATGAAGGAATTTTTGGATCAACGCAAGATTGATACCATATAGCCCTTACCGTGACTAGGATCTGCCCCGAAAAGAATATTCCAATTATCTGATCGCCATTCCAAGTATTGATGTCGATCGTGTTGCCAACGTAATCCAGCAAAGAACATGAACCGGGAGCGCTTGATTCTCGTCAGTCCATGCGTTATAAGCGCGTGGCCTGCCCGACTAGTTAGACTCCGCCCGCAGACCTTAGATCCACCCACACGAGAAGCCACATCGTTTCAAATGGAGTACAATAGCGGCCGCAAGGCGGCAGACGGCGGTATTGGACTTTAGCAATCTCAGACTCATCCCCAGTGATAACACAGGATGACTGGATGTTTTATGAATGGAAAAATCTAATAAAAGAAATAACGATGAAAACCCGAGTATAGTCAGGTCCGGCGCTGAAAGTGTTAAGAGAACCTACATACTTGTACACACAGATAACACACACAGATGATGACATCATTATGATACGAGACATGCTTTTACAAAACGCGTCACGTTACCCTGAACCTAAAAGCAATGCTTTAAAGAAAATTTCCCAAAATGTTGGAGTTATCCTTTAAGCATAAAATGTTATACTGGTGAGAGAACTTCCTATATTCTTTGTTTTATTATTATTATTATTATTATTATTATTATTATTATTATTATTATTATTATTATTATTATTATTATTATTATTATTATTATTATTATTATTATTATTATTATTATTATTTAATTTCACTGGTTTTTATTGATAATTGTATCATAAACATAAACTGTTGCTTCTCGATCAGAGCTGCAGAGTTCTGGAACACCATCCCATCACACATCCGCAGTACTGATACACTCAGCTCCTTCACACACACACTCAAATCATGGCTGTTACAAAATCAGGTCTGTGACCATAACCATTAGCAAGTCACGTCGCAGTCCAGCTGCCCAGCCCCCCAGCCCCCGTATGCTTGCCTACTAGCCTGACTGTCCTTATTGTGATTATGTGATTCATGATTATGTATATGTGTGCCTGCCATATGTGTGCCTGCCTATACACTAGTGTTTATACATGTATAGCTTTGTCCCTGTACACTGTTTTTATATTAGCTTTAATATCCTTCTATTTTTCTGTTTATTTTCTGGCCCAGGGACTACAACTCAAAACTAGCAACCCTGCTAATGTTGGCATATTTACATTATGTTTGAATTTGTATTCATTTATAAATGTATAAACTGTTGATTGATATGCACTGTCCCTGATCAAATAAACTGAGTAAACAAAAAAAAACTAAAAACTAAACTTTCCAGGTAATAATAAAGCAACATGGGTTGGATCTATCTCCAGGTGGAGATGTCCTTGAGCAAGGCACTTAACTCTAACCCTAACTGCTCCCAATGAGCAGGTTGGCACTTTGCATGGTCGCCTCCGTCGTCAGTGTGTGAATGTGTGGAACAAAATTGTAAAGCGCTTTGGATAAAAGCCATTATATATAAAATGCACCATTTACCATGTATGTATAAAACCACAGAGCAACCGTTAGTTTGCAACATGCAACTGTTGTCTCTTCCAACACGGAGGACAAAACAGGCTTCTAAACATCCTGTGAATCTATAGCTACACACACACACACACACACACACACACACACACACACACACACACACACACACACACACACACACAAATAAAAAAATACATAACTATGTTTTTGTATAGTATAGTTAGTATAGCTATATAGTTACTATATAGTACAGCTATATAGTACAGTCCCCTCCCCATCATATGTATATACTCTGTCAGGATCTAGGGGTAACAGTACTGTATATTTGAATACCGCCTATGTCACAAATGTATCAGTACTAAATACCTATATGTCCCTATGCCATAAATGTCATGTATGTTATGTATGTCATAAATGTCTATATGAATTGAAAATGGGGGACCCTGATGGAAACAAGACGAACGTCTTTCTCAGGTCTGCATCCCCTTAACAATTGTATGTATTGAGCCGTACTGTATTGTACCCATTCTGCAATCTGTTAAATAAAGTTTTCATTCATTCATTCATTCACATATAGCATAACTGTATATTGTATAGTATATTGTATAGTAGTGTATATAGGACTCATTACCCTTTAATTTGTAAGCTTAGCATTGTATTGTATTTTATCTTAGTACTTTTTATCATGTCTATTTTATTATCTATTCTATTTTATTCTATTATTATTTGTATTTTTGCACAATCAAGGCGTGCATGGCCACCTTCATTTCACTACATGTCCCGTGTATGTATGTAGCAAGCGCCTACGGACACACGTTACGAGAACTGAGAGACTTCGGCTCAGCTTCTTCCCCCAGGCCATCAGAACACTGAACTCTCCACTCACAAGTACACATGATTACACACACACACACACACACACACACACACACACACACACACACACACACACACACACACACACACACACACACACACACACACACACACACACACACACACACACACACACACACACACACACACACACACACACACACACACACACACACACACACACATGCTGCAACCGCTTTAAACAATCACTTTAAACAAAATGTCACTTTAAACAAAACGGAAAAGTCACTTGAAAGGAATGAGGAATATAAAAGTCACTTTAAGGAAAGAACAGATGTGGTTCTTGTATAGTATAGTTTAGATATAGTAAGCATAACATAATGACAGAGTTAAAATTGTATATTGTATTGTAGTGTACATAGGATACACCAGTGCCTTCTCAGGAATTTAGCATGTCTATTGTTATCATGCACATCATCTTATGTCTTACCTGTTTTTTTTTTCTATGTCTATTTTATTATTAGTATTATTGCACAATCGATGTGGGCATGACCACCCGCATTTCACTGTATGCCCTGGTATGTATGTGACAAATAAACCTCTTGATTCTTGAATTGATTCTTGTATGTATGTGACGAATAAATCTCTTGAATCTTGAATCTAAAGTAGGACACCGCCTACTGGTCCTTGCCCGTCCCGTAGCTCCCCGGTGACCCCAGGGGAAGCCCCTCTCCTCTGGGGCTCTTTCAAAGGCCGGTCTGTGTCTCTGCCGGTACCCAGCGGACATCACACTGGGATCACACAAATCTCACCCACGCGTTGTCCGAGACCATTCAGTGTTTTATAGCGGTTTCTGAGCCGTAAGCGTGAGATATATACGGAGCGTCGGGCTTCTCCTCCGAGTTTGTTCATCGCACCGTCTATCTGTATGTCATGTATGGCATATATGTCCTGATGAATTGAAAATGGGGGACCCTGATGTAAACAAGACGAAAGTCTTTCTCTGGTCTGCATCCCCTTAACAATTGTGTGTATTGAGCTGTACTGTATTGTACCCATTCTGCAATCTATTAATAAAGTTTTCAATCAATCAATCAATCAATCAATCAAAACCGCGCCAGCGCTCTCTGCCATAGGCGTAGGTTTACATTTACATTTTACATTTAGTCATTTAGCTGAACGCTTTTATCCAAAGCGACTTACATGTTCTGTATGACAAGTCATCAGGAAGGGCACAACTCTATCAGCTGAGTAACAATGTTCCTCAAAGTGTTGAGTGCTACAGTGTAGGTTCGTTTATTAGGACATGTCAGTAAGGTTAGTTAGGGTTAGATTATTATTATTATATATTTTTTTCAGATAGTGGTTGAAGAAGTGCGTCTTTAGTCGGCGGCGAAAGATTGGACGGGTTTCGGCTGTCCTAACTGGGGTGGGTAGTTCATTCCACCATTGTGGGGCAAGGACTGAGAATAGGCGGCTTCTCTTTGATGACCCTCCCGGAGCTCGGATAGGAGTAGGTTTGAGGCGGCCAGAAGATGCAGAGCGTAGGGGTCTGTTGAGGGTGTGTAGTTAGAGACCATTGACCGGAGGTAGGCGGGAGTGGTTCCCTTTGCCGCACGGTATGCCAGGTCGAGGGCCTTGAAGCGGATTGTTGCAGGGGACATGTCCCCCCTCAATGTTGATAAGACGTCAATTTGTCCCCCTCAAGAAATATAGCTAATATGAAAGACAACCCCCTCCTCAAAAGAGGTAAAGAATAAGGCGGTCAAAACATCTATCCTTCTTACCGGTAACTATATAGTAACCAACTAATCCAGACACTCCTACAGGGCCGTACCATCAGACAGACACCCCTACAGGGCCGTACCATCAGACACACCCCTACAGGACCGTACCATCAGATACAGACTCCCCTGCGGAACCGTACCATCAAACAGATACCCCTACAGGACCGTACCATCAGACAGACACCCCTACAGGACCGTACCATCAGACAGACACCCCTACAGGACCGTACCATCAGACAGACACCCCTACAGGACCGTACCATCAGACAGACACCCCTACAGGACCGTACCATCAGACAGACACCCCTACAGGACCGTACCATCAGACAGACACCCCTACAGGGCCGTACCATCAGACAGACACCCCTACAGGGCTGTACCATCAGACAGACACCCCTACAGGACCGTACCATCAGACAGACACCCCTACAGGACCGTACCATCAGACAGACACCCCTACAGGACCATACCATCAGACAGACACCCCTACAGGGCCGTACCATCAGACAGACACCCCTACAGGGCCGTACCATCAGACAGACACCCCTACAGGACCGTACCATCAGACAGACACCCCTACAGCACCGTACCATCAGACAGACACCCCTACAGCACCGTACCATCAGACAGACACCCCTACAGGACCGTACCATCAGACAGACACCCCTACAGGACCGTACCATCAGACAGACACCCCTACAGGACCGTACCATCAGACAGACACCCCTACAGGACCGTACCATCAGACAGACACCCCTACAGGACCGTACCATTTCAACCTCACAGACGTGCGTGCCTCTCCTAAAAGTTCACCAGAATGCAGGAAATTGAGTGTTTGATGCTCAGAATGTCCAGGGGGAGGAACCACCAGACCCCCCCCCCACTTAAAGTGTCCCCCCAATAGGGAGGTGTAGTCTGATGTCACTTTAGTTTCCTGCACGGTCCACCCGTATAGGGATGTATCATTGGGACAATGTATTATCGGCTATTGTAACAATTCTGCCTCATGGACATTGGCAAGCTTTCCATTTTTACACAAAATGAGTTCCCTTCTATCACTAACATTGTCGTTTAAGCATTTTTGGTTGAAATAAAATTATACGTAATTATTTTACGATTAATTGCGAATTGTTTCATGTTGAGCTATATATAGATTGTGGATGAATACGTACACAGAAAGGTACACCATGCCAATGTTCATGCTTTATTTGTTTTAAAACGAGACGATTTAGAAATGTGTCCCATTGGAAATACATTGCAATTTCAAGCAAAGCGAGGTGGACCGGCCGGAGACAACAATGACGTAACCACTGCACCTCCCAATGTTGACACCAAACCTACGGCCTTGCTCTCTGTGACGTCGGGCCGGACCGCGGTTACAAGTCGGCGACCTGGTGTGCTGTTTGCAGACAGAGCAGTGGCACATGTCACGCTATTACTCCGGCTGAGTCCAATCAATGTAAACAACTCTGTCCAGAGTTCTTGACTCCCGCCCCCCTTTGCACAGACGGGCAAGCATCCGTCACTGACTGACACTGTTAGTACATATGACTGTCCTGTATGTATTTATTGTGGGGATTGGGAGGTGGGAGGGGGGCGTTTGATATCTGATGTTTCATGTTGATGTCCCAGTGCTTTTAACAAACTGTACCGCGGTGCGGCTGAGTGGCGCAGTGGGCAAGGCGCTCGCCTCTAACGCAGGATATGCTGGTATCGAGCCCAGCTCTCGGCGTTGCTACCGGCTGGCCGGCCGTCATACTAACACAATTGGCAGTGTTAGAGGGTGGGAAAGCCGGTGGGTGGGGATTGGACGTTGTGGACAGCGACTCCTACAGGTCGGTTGGGTGACGCCGGTGCGACGGAAGCAGGAAGTGACGGGGGCAGCGTGAGCCTCCCGCGCGTTACTCCTCGCCACTGAGAGTTTGAGCTGCTGCGGTGAAAATATGCGACAGGCTGCCTCCTCGTGTACCGGAGGGGACACGTGATGCAAGGCTTCTATCCTCCCTACAGCCGACCAGTGGGAGGCATAGTCTAGCAACGTTCAAGACAGGGGAGGGAAGAATTGGAAATACGAAATTGGGATGGGAGAAAAATTGAAAATGGGGAGAAAAGTGGATAAAAAAAATAAAAGAAAATGTACCGCAAACAATTACCACCAACCATTGTTGTGTGGCATTAAAGTATCTTGTTGTTGTTCAGGAGCTGCTCCCTAGGTAATGAATGACCAGCCGGATCTCGCTTAAAATATGTAAATAAAGTACTTATCGACCACAGGAAAAAGGTACATATTGTATGTTATATTTTCAAGTCTAGATAAACCCAATGGAAAAACATGCACAACAACAGATCGCTAAGGCTGTGGCGTCCTTGACGAAGACGGGCAGGAGCACTTGGATTGGTCCCCTGGCGCGGCCCTCGCCAATGCCTGTCTGCTCCCGGCTGCCCTTGGGGGGGAAGGACGACGGGATGGGTTAATCGCAGAGACGAATCGCATCGGCGATCCTACAAGAGACAATGCATGCGTGTGTGTTCCGGTGTGTGTGTGTGCTAACCGTGTGTGCTAACCGCTAAACATTGAGGATAATTGCATGCCAATTAAAGACCTCTGAACAGGTCCTGCATTATTATGTTATCACCATAAGTGATATCGACGTATTTACGAAAATCTAAGAAAACGCCCAATTTAAGAATTGATAATGTTATCCCTATGGTGGTCTGAGACATTCCAGAAATATTAGTGGGGGGCGACAGTGGCTCGGGAGGTAAAGCAGTCGTCTGGTAATCCTTGAGCAAGACACTTAACCCCTGCCTGTCTCGATGAGCAGGTCCGGCACCTCGCACGGTCGCCTCCGCCGTCGGTGTGTGAATGTGTGAGTGAACGGGTGAAATGTGAGGAACAAATTGTAAAAAGGCGCTTCGGATAAAAGCGCTATATACCGTAAATGCACCATTTACCATTAGTGAGCATGAAAACTTTAAAAACGAAACTACATTTCAAACATGTGATTTCATCATGTATGAAGTCTGGACTTGGTCCATAGACAATGAATTGGTCAGTCAGCCAGTCAGTGAATGATGAATGAATGAATGAATGAATGAATGAATGAATGAATGAATGAATGGATGGATGAATGAATGAATGAATGAATTTATTCACACACACACACACACACACGATATATTACATATACATATGTGAGAATATCATCGTAGAGATTGTGTCGTGTGCCAGGTCTCCCAAGAAGCTATTTAAAGCTTTTGGAGGGAGCCTGATCACAAATATATAAACAAACAAAAACATACAACGTGGGGTAGGCTTACACACCTACCTACTAACATACATACAACATATAGATACCTAAATACAGACAATTAATATTCCTAAGTATGGATTCTATTTAGAGATATGATTTGAGCAATTCCTCTTTCAGTGATTTTCAGTGAAGGTTGAGATGGATTTGGACAGTTTTCAGTCCAAATCTCGTCTCAGTCAGTCAGTCAGCCGGTCACCCAGTCAGTCAGTCGGTGACATTGCCTCGTGTTGGACCGCACACCCGCTGGGTCCGGCCGCGTGAATATTTTCCCTAACGGAGTTGCACTTCCGCGTTCGGTTTGCGCGATCTGATTGGCCACTGACGTTTCTGGTCACGTGACATCTGCGCCAATCGTGTGACGCCTGTTTCTATCGCCGGTTAAGCTTAGGCGACTCTTTCGAAGTTGGTTAAGGTTAGAGTTTGGAATCAGGGCTGGTGTTCTATCGCCCTGCTCTAAGACAAACTCTAACCTTAACCAACGTCGAAAGAGTCGCCTAAGCTTAACCAGTGATAAACTAGGCGTTAGGTAGTTTGCACGCTGTTAGAGGCGGGAATAGGCGCAGAAACAGGCGTCACACGATTGGCGCAGATGTCACATGACCATGCAGAAACGTCAGTGGCCAATCAGATCGCGCAAAACCGAACGCGGAAGTGCAACCGCGTCAGGGAAAATATTCACGCGGTCTGGGGCCAGAAGAGAGAAGAAGGAGCCAGAGTCTTGATGTTGCTCCACACCGGCCATGTTCTGGATCCTTCTCCCAGTGCAGAAGCGCTCTCAGGGCCTCCTCTTGTTCCGCCCCCCCGGGCCGCCTCTCTATCTCCAGTTGAAAGGCCTCCTCCTCCCTCTGCCTTGGCCCGCACTGGTCTGTCTGGGGATCAGTCCAAACCCCATACATCACAGGGACCTGCTGCTGCTGCTCCCACAGAGACGAGTGATCCCGTCCGGGCGGGAGGTGAGTGATGGCCGCTCCTCTGAAACCCTTTGTAGTAGTGAGTGCGTTCGTTCCAACGTCGTCCACAAAGAACACTCGCTCACAGACCCGACGTTCTCTCCGAAAGCCAGAGGGCACGTGCTTGTCAAAGGCACTCTGCAGTTTGCCAAATTTACGATGCCCTCCTTCGAACAGGCTATACTTCAGATGAAGTGCTGTTTTTAGGCACCGTTGAAACTGAAACATGAAGCGGGTCACAAAAAACGTAAAGTAAACAGCTCCGTTGCCATTCGCTGTCACAGAGTAATACCCTCCCCCTCCCAAAAGAGAACATATACATATATTTTTTTTTTATTATGTTTTTGGTAGATTTGTATTTGTTTGTACTACCGGGCAGTCCGGTAGAGAGAGAGAGAGAGAGAGAGAGAGAGAGAGAGAGAGAGAGAGAGAGAGAGAGAGAGAGAGAGGAAGAACAGGAGACAGAGCGGGGGGGAAGACATTCGGCAAAGGACGCCGGGTCCGGGAATTGAACCCGGGTCAGCCGCTTCGCGACACCGCGCGTTACATGGGTCGCCACTTGGGTGCCCGAGAACATATATTTTGAAACTACAAGAAATATCGAACGCGGGAGAATAGAGGTGTGTTTGTGTGTCCTGGCTGTGTGGGCAGGGGCTCAATGTGGGAAAGACTTTTTATCTCTCCAGGGCCTCATTATAGCGTTGGTCTCCGACCCCCAGATATGGTGGATAACCCCAGACACAGATACAAGGGATCAAGAAGAGAGGCCGGTTTTGTACGAGGGGGGAGATTTTTGGTCTTTCCTGTGATAGGCTCCGCCCACCACGTGTCATGGCCGCTGAGTGGCAGGAGGCAGGCAGCACAGTGAGTCATGAGGCACAGGGCTTTTGTTTAGCCAAGGTTACGCCCTGGCGTTTAAGAGCTACATGTAAGGGTCCAGAGGCCACAGTAGTGGACAGCAGTGAAGTTTGCCCACAGGGTCCGTTTACAAAGAAAACAACGCCAGTCCAAGCACCTTGCTACGGAGAAAAAGCAGGAGACCCGGAGAATAGAATAGAATAGAATATATTGTATTATTGTCATTAGGGACTCGAACTTGTGGTGCTGGTTCACACAAGTAATAAAAAATAAACATAATATCACAATACTATACAATATGATACTATACACACAAGTAATACAAAATAAACATAATATCACAATACTATACAATATCTGCTCACATCGCAGCGACAACCAGAACCTGCCGATTCCTCCTGAGCAACGTCAGAAGGATACGCCCCTTCCTGACAAAAGAAGCCACCCAACTCCTCGTCCAATCAACAGTCATCTCCCGCCTCGACTACTGCAACGCACTGCTCGCTGGCCTCCCGGCCACTGCCACTAAGCCTCTTCAACTCATTCAGAACGCAGCGGCCCGCCTGATCTCAAACCTACCGAAGTCGGCCCATGTCACCCCACTTCTTAGGGACCTGCACTGGCTCCCCATTGCTGCACGAATCCGCTTCAAGGCCCTCGACCTAGCATACCGTGCGGCAAAGGGAACTGCTCCCGCCTACCTCCGGTCAATGGTCTCTAACTACACACCCTCAAGACCCCTACGCTCTGCATCTTCTGGCCGCCTCAGACCTACTCCTATCCAAGCTCCGGGAGGGTCATCAAAGAGAAGTCGCCTATTCTCAGTCCTTGCCCCACAATGGTGGAATGAACTACCCACCCCAGTTAGGACAGCCGAAACACGTCCAATCTTTCGCCGTCGACTAAAGACGCACTTCTTCAACCATTATCTGAATTAAAAAAAAAGAAAAAAATCTAACCCTAACTAACCATACTGTCATGCACTTGTCCTAATAAACTAACCTACACTGTAGCACTCAACACTTTGATGAACATTGTTACTCAGCTGATAGAGTTGTGCTCTTCCTGATGGCTTGTCGTACAGAACTTGTAAGTCGCTTTGGATAAAAGCGTCAGCTAAATGACTAAATGTAAATGTAAATGTAAATATGATACTATACACACAGGTAATAAAAAATAAACATAATATCACAATACTATACAATATGATACTATACACACAAGTAATGAAAAAGAAACAATGTCACAATACTATACAATACAGAATATACAACAATCACAGTGTCAGACAGTAGTGGGTAGATCTTCTGCACTTGTGAATACTGCACTTGAAGGGTAGAATACTGCACTTGAATGGTAGAATACTGCACTTGAAGGGTAGAATACTGCACTTGAAGGGTAGAATACTGCACTTGTGAATACTGCACTTGAAGGGTAGAATACTGCACTTGTGAATACTGCACTTGAAGGGTAGAATACTATTCTACCCTTCAAGTGTAGAATACTGCACTTGAAGGGTAGAATACTGCACTTGTGAATACTGCACTTGAAGGGTAGAATACTGCACTTGAAGGGTAGAATACTGCACTTGTGAATACTGCACTTGTGAATACTGCACTTGAAGGGTAGAATACTGCACTTGAAGGGTAGAATACTGCACTTGTGAATACTGCACTTGTGAATACTGCACTTGTGAATACTGCACTTGAAGGGTAGAATACTGCACTTGAAGGGTAGAATACTGCACTTGTGAATACTGCACTTGTGAATACTGCACTTGTGAATACTGCACTTGAAGGGTAGAATACTGCACTTGTGAATACTGCACTTGTGAATACTGCACTTGTGAATACTGCACTTGTGAATACTGCACTTGAAGGGTAGAATACTGCACTTGTGAATACTGCACTTGTGAATACTGCACTTGTGAATACTGCACTTGAAGGGTAGAATACTGCACTTGTGAATACTGCACTTGAAGGGTAGAATACTGCACTTGTGAATACTGCACTTGAAGGGTAGAATACTGCACTTGTGAATACTGCACTTGTGAATACTGCACTTGTGAATACTGCACTTGAAGGGTAGAATACTGCACTTGTGAATACTGCACTTGTGAATACTGCACTTGTGAATACTGCACTTGAAGGGTAGAATACTGCACTTGTGAATACTGCACTTGTGAATACTGCACTTGAAGGGTAGAATACTGCACTTGTGAATACTGCACTTGAAGGGTAGAATACTGCACTTGTGAATACTGCACTTGAAGGGTATACTGCACTTGTACTGCACTTGAAGGCTAGAATACTGCACTTGAGGGAGGTCATAATTATGTATATTTATGTGTAGCCTATATTGATAATTTCTAATCAATATATATATAGGAAGTTTCAATCAGCAATAATTGCTAATAATTGTAGCAGATTGTATTGGTCAAGCTTGGGAGAGAAGACAAAATACTTTGTTTAAGACCGAGCTGTAATCTGTATGTCATCTGTAATTAAATGTAATGTGTAATGTAATAATGGAACACTGCTACAGTATCTTTGGTGTCTTATAAATAAGACACGAGGGTCGGACACTTTTGTGTGCATGGCGCGAAAGTAAAATAAACAATCAATCAATTTAAGCCTAGACCTAGTTTACACTAGGTGTGTGTGGTTTATGCTGGTGGTTTGAAAAACGTTGTTATTTCTGGGTTTCAAAACGTTTACCTTTTTTGTAAACGTTTCAGAAGTTCAACAAACAAAACGAATCCGGTTTAGTAGAAAGAACGTCAGGATAGTGGGGGGAGGCGGGGGGAATCAATGAATCTTTTTATATAAATATTGTTTTATTTATATATAACGCGGCCACTGTTCGTCGCACAGTACATGGGCACTGGGCAGGCTATGCAAATCCTTCATCACATCATCAGGAGGGTTGCTGGTTCCTCCTCCCGGCTCCACTGGTCCTGCAGAGATCTGCCCAAAAAGTTCATACCACTTTACATTGCGACTCAGACACAGAGGGACGCCGACTTCTCCTCTGCAACTCATGAGACAGTGTAGCTGCGCAAAGGTAATAATAATAATAACCAAGGATATTTATTGTGCATTCATGCAAAATGATGTTTATGGACTCGGTGAAGTGTTGGGCAGGTTTTGCGTCCCTTTCGCTCGTTATAATCTGTGTATAACACAATATTGTTGTAAGAGTTTTGTTAAGGTTTACTCGGAACGAGTTTTATGAATCAATGTGTTTTTCAGTTATTATAGCCGACCGTTCTGCGTTGAGCGCTTCTGAACAATTGTCGATTAAAGAAGTTTAATGAGTGAATCGGTTTCGTGCGTAAAGTAATAGCAGGTTGTAGTGTAGCTGGGCCACTGACTGCTGCCTGGATAAGTTGTAGAAGTATAGTATTGAAGGTTGAAATCAATGTATCTGATTTCACTCACACCAGCAGGCCACGCAATCACAATAATAGGCTAATAATATGATATCGGCACAATATGTTTGAATTAGATGATTTCTTCTCAGAGTTGGAGAAAGATCTGCAGCGTTCCCTGGCGGAATCAAATACATCAGGGACTAATCAGAGAAGATCAGCTGTCTATTCAGAGAGAGAGAGAGAGAGAGAGAGAGAGAGAGAGAGAGAGAGAGAGAGAGAGAGAGAGAGAGAGAGAGAGAGAGAGAGAGAGAGAGAGAGAGGGAGAGAGAGGAGAGAGAGAGGGAGAGAGAGGAGAGAGAGAGGGAGAGAGAGAGGAGATAGGAGAGAGAGAGAGAGAGAGAGAGAGAGATAGAGGAGAGAGGGAGAGAGAGGGAGGGAGAGAGAGAGAGAGAGAGAGAGAGAGAGAGAGAGAGAGAGAGAGAGAGAGAGAGAGAGAGAGAGAGAGGAATTCCTCATGGCTCCTTCCAGGGAAGCCAGGTACGATTTTAGTCTGAGAGAACGATTGAGTTTTAAATTAATAACATTTTTGCACCGACAATGTGATTTCCATCACGTCAAGTACAGTCTAAGTATGCTCGTCACTTTTGACGGATCTTGTCAAAGGTTTGAGTAGCAGCCAGCCAGGCAGCTTTCCACTCTGGCTCGGGGCTTTACCCTGGAGCTATACACAGGAGCAGTATTTAGTCCTCATTTAAAATTATAAGTTGGAATATTTGGATCACAGATGTTCAGAATAATATATTATTTGAACGTAGACAAGAATAAGTGTAGATAATCATTTAAAAAGATTACACTTACATTTACTTTTATTAATTTAACTTAATGCTTTTATCCAAAGCGACTTACAGGTTACAAGTCAGCAGGAAGGGTGCAACTCTATCAGCTGAGTAACAATGTTCATCAAACAGTGTTGAAACGTGGGTCGCTGCAGTGTGTAGAGACATGTTATAGTATGTAGTAATATAGACAAGGAGGATTAATTAGTGGAAGAGTGCACGATAGTACAAGACAGTAACTAAGAAGGTTAGTCGTTTTTCTTCTTTATTTCAGATATTGATTGAAGAAGTGTGTCTTTAGTCGACCGCAAAAGATTCAATTGTATTTATTGTAAAACACCTACAGACTATACTGTATGAGTAAGTAAGTAGCCTACTGCAGATGGAGGAATGGATAGCATGCAAACATTTGATCCCGTCCAATTTCAAGTCTAGGGGGGGGGGGGGCGTGGTTTTGCTGTCGCAGCCCCTGACCTCTGGAACAGCATCCCCATGTCCATCAAATCTGCCCCCTCCATCGAGTCTTTTAAATCTAAACTCAAAACCCATGAATACTGCCTGGCCTTCCCTGACTCACTCTGACTCTTGCCTTGCTTGTTGACGTGTTGTTTTGTTTCTTTGTCTGTCCGTTGGTTGTTTATATTTTCTGTTTATTCTATACTTTAGCACTGTCCTTTGTTTTTAGCTATGCGACTTACTGTGAAGCACTTTGGTTGACAAGTGTCATGTCTAAAATCTGTACTATACAAATACATTTGATTGATTGATTGAAACATGGTTACCCTGATCCCCTCGTTCAATGTGTTCCAAAGCATCAAACCAGAGGTCTGAGATCACCGGTCAGTGACAATAACCACATGATATTTACAAAGAAACTGGAGGCGAACTGGCCTCAGATCACCAGCACTGCTAAAACATCTCTTTTTTTTGAAGGAACACAATACGCTTTCCAAGAATCGAATGATTTGAGAAGGCTGTGTGAGTTTTGTTTGGCCGTTTCTATAGAGAGAGGACGCGTTAGTAGCGCAGTCTGCGTGCCAGCGTCCGTGGTCATGGGGAAAAACTGTGTTCCAAGAGTCTCGTTGGTCATGAATGAGTGAAGAGATGAATAAATACCCTTGGAGGGGAATAGCTGTTTCTATTCCAGGGGGCAGCGCTCTCTTCACTTGATTTGACATGATGATACAGTGCTCTCTTCTTGTTTCTCATCATGTTTTATTGTTACCCGTGAGCTCTGGAAGCATTCAGGAACAGATCCAGGCCTCCAGCGTGTGATTCCATGGCTTGGATTGCGTCGGGGGGGATTCTATTTTCCCAAAATAAACAGTAGAGGAATTCCTTTTCTTCCGACGCCAGGAACACAATGCAGATGCGCGAGCGCACTGTGTTCACGGTGTGATTCCAGGACGAGTCACTTTCAGTCTGAGAGTCTGAGACGTACCTTTATCAAAGCCGACACGCGCTTTGGAGAGCAGTAGCCCGTGTACTTGACGTGTTTCATTTAGTTTCAAACCTTTATTTAAAATCTAAAGGCGACTGAGGTTTCCCCCGTTTAGTCACGTCGAGTCTACATAAGCAAAGAAAAGCATAAAACCACACAGCTGAGACAGAGAGTAAGGATAACAATCAATTAAAACACGTACAACTTGATTGACAAAGGTTGGAGATCAAGGTTTTAAACTCTGCAACAGAGAGGAGGATCGCAAGCTTTAAGGACTGTTGGAGTTCATTCCATGAGCTAGAGGGGCATCATAGTGAAATGTAGATTTACCCTGTTCAGAGCAAACTCAGGGACCTTAAGGACCAGCCAGTCACTAGAACGACCTTAAGGACCAGCCAGTCACTAGAACGACCTTATGGACCAGCCAGTCACTAGAACGACCTTAAGGACCAGCCAGTCACTAGAACGACCTTATGGACCAGCCAGTCACTAGAACGACCTTATGGACCAGCCAGTCACTAGAACGACCTTATGGACCAGCCAGTCACTAGAACGACCTTATGGACCAGCCAGTCACTAGAACGACCTTATGGACCAGCCAGTCACTAGAACGACCTTATGGACCAGCCAGTCACTAGAACGACCTTATGGACCAGCCAGTCACTAGAACGACCTTATGGACCAGCCAGTACCCTGAAGGACCAGCCAGGGTCTAGAACGACCTTATGGACCAGCCAGTACCCTGAAGGACCAGCCAGTCACTAGAACGACCTTATGGACCAGCCAGTACCCTGAAGGACCAGCCAGTCACTAGGACGGGTTCCATAGGTTCCAACACTCCATTACAATAATGATGTAGTATAAGGAGGTAGCTTACCAATAATGATGTAGTATAAGGAGGTAGCTTACCAATAATGATGTAGTATAAGGAGGTAGCTTACCAATAATGATGTAGTATAAGGAGGTAGCTTACCAATAATGATGTAGTATAAGGAGGTAGCTTACCAGTAAGGGCCTTAACAATGAACAAATACCAGTGTTTGTTGTGCCTTTCTGTCACACTGATGGCCACTCCTGCACTGACTTCAGAGGAAGGAGAGTGGTTACATCGCTGTAGTGTGTAATCAATTCGCCCGAAAACACGGAGCACTCCCAGACTACCAGGAAAGCGGCAGTCTACCCAAGTGTGTTTTTGCGTAGATTTGTGTCTCAGATCGTCGTGGCCAATTTTTTTATTAACCACACGGACATCGCCAAAATCCGATTAAGAGTTCCTTGTGAAAGGTCCACGCTGACAGACAGCCCGTGTGATGATGAGGAAACATCGTGGCGTACTTGATGTTAATGAGGAGCATGCAGTCATAACATCAGGACCTGGACAACCCTGTGGCCATAAAACTGGGGACACATGAGAGAGGCTGAGCTCAACTATGAAGCCAGATGTTGGCTTGAACTCTTCTTAGGCTCTTGCTTAAAAGTGCTTTCCGTATGTAATGGCCTCTCTCTCTCTCTCTTTCCTTCTCTCTCTCTCTCTCTCTCTCTCTCTCTGCAACTCCTCCATATCTTTCTACCTCATCTCTCCCCACGAATAGGAATTGGACGTGATTCATGACGAGAGGGAAGGCGCAGTGAGGCAGAATCCTTGCGGGCTTCGTGGACGGCTTGTGGACGGCTTGTGGACGGACGGCTTGTGATCTCCGTCTGATTGTTTCACACGCGTCTCGTCTCCTCGAGGGTTCGTTGACATGAGGTGGCTGGAGCTCCTGCTGCCGCTGCTCTGCCTCGGCGGCGGCGGCCTCGCGCAGCAGCCCGACTGCACCGGGGTGGACTGCCCCCTGCTGGACAGCTGCATCCAGGAGGTGCTGGAGGCCGGCGCCTGCTGCGCGACCTGCGTCACCACGGGGTGCGCGTGCGAGGGCTACCAGTACTACGACTGCGTCAACGCCGGCTTCAAGAACGGCAAGGTGCCCGGCGGCGAGGCCTACTTCGTGGACTACGGCAGCACGGAGTGCCTGTGCCCCGCCGGCGGGGGCCGCATCGGCTGCCACTTCATCGGCTGCCCGGAGGTGGCGGCCAACTGCGTGGAGGTGGCGGAGACCGAGGACGGCTGCATGCAGTGCAAGCGCACCGGCTGCGTCCAGAACGGGCAGAAGTACGAGGCGGGCCACTCCTTCCACATGGACCCGTGCAAGGTGTGCCACTGTCCCACCGACGGCGGGAAGCTGATGTGCTACCCGGTGCCCGACTGCGACCCGAGCGACGCGCAGCAGAAGCCCATGCTGCTGGCCTCCGCCTCTCAGACAACGGAGGAGGAGAGCCCCCCGTCGGCGGTCAGGCGCCTCGGCGGCGAGCCGTCGTACGAGGAGGAGGTCGAGCGACCGGGGGGCGGCGGCGGCGCGGGCCGCTTCTCGAACGAACCCTACCACCGGCTCCCGGCCGGCGGGAACCTGCCTCTGTTCAAGCCCTCTCCTCTGGGGGAGGAGGAGGAGATGGAGGAGGAGGAGGAGATGGAGGAGTACGACTACGGCCACACGGACCTCCCGGAGCCCGGCTACCCCGACACTCTGGCTTTCCCCACGCCGCCGTCCGCCGCCGTCACCAACATCATCTCCGTGTCCCACGAGGGCCCGGACGGCGCCGCTGACAGAAGCCCTCCTCGTCAGAGCTTCGACAGACGGGCCAACAAGCAGGAGCTGAGGGAGAGGTACGGGGTCCATGAGCACACCACAGATGTAGCGACGGACAGAGCGACAGACAGAGTCACGGACAGAGTCACGGACGGCCCCGTGGCGCTACATCGGAGTACCGTCAAGCCCACCAAGCGAGAGGACACCACCACCACCACCGCCACCGTCAGTGCCACCACTTGGCAGGGTCTGACATTCACACACAGAGCCTCGGACAGTCAAGTTCACACGCAGGGGAACCCGAAGAAGAGCCCACCCCGTCCCAAGAAGGTTCTAGAGGGTCCGACGCATCCGCAGCAGAGGAGTGCGGAAAGGGTCGTGTTTCCGCTACACCGAGACTCGGGGGCTCAGATCCACCCGCTTTATCCGCCGCAGAGAAGCTCGGCGAACGCGGTTCATCCACCGCAGAGAAGAACCCCGCCGGCGGTGGAGGAGAGCGAGACGACTCCGGACCGCCGCGCGGTGCTCCTCCCCTTGCACCACCCGCTGAGAGGGTCGGAGGGCCCGATGTACCCGCATCCGGCGAGAGGCGCCGCCGAGAATCGTACGCAGTCGCAGAGAGGGTCGGAGAGCCTGGTGCTGCCGTGGCTGCCGTGGAGGGACTGGGAGAGCCCGGTGCACCCGCAGGCGGACACAAGGAGCAAGACACCGGTACACTCGCCGCCGTTTCCAGAGGCGCCGCCGTACATACATTATACCGACGAAGAGGAGGTAGACGGAGAACAAGAGGAGGAGGAGGAAGAGGAGGAGGAGGAAAGAGTAGTCACTTTGAAGGACGTCACTGGGCCCGGGGGGCGGGACGTTCCCTACGACGTCGGCTCGGTGAACCTGGACAGGAACGCGGTGCCCGGCGGCCCGGCGGAGTCCGACGACGGCGGCAGCGATCCGGTTAGCGACCGCGACGACGAGGAGACGACAGTGGAGCCGACGGTGGAGCCCAGCAGCGCCGGATCCCACAGGAGGCCCGAGCAGCAGACGCTCCTCCCCGCGGTCCACTTCAGACCCACCAGCCAGCCGCCGCCGCTCAGGGTCAAACCAGGGTTGGGTCAAACCACCGCCAACAAGCAGCCTTCGTTCAACCTTCTCCCCCCCGAGGACCAGACGCACCGCGCGCACCAGACCGGATCCCACACAGGGAGGCCCGACGAGCACCAGACGACGCACCGCACGCAGCACCAGATGCACCCCGCCGCGGCGGTCCACTTCGGCCCCACCAGCCTGCCGCCGCCGCTCAGGGTCAAACCGGGGTCGGGTCAAACCACCGCCAACAAGCAGCCTCAGCCTTCGTTCAACCTTCTTCCCCCCCAGGACCCGGAGGAGGAGTTCGAGGAGGAGGAGGAGGAGGAGGAGGAGAGGAAAACCAGCGCCGTCTTTCTCCCCAGGCCGGAGCCAGGTAAGTCCAAAATGTCCTCCTCTGTCCTGAGCGTGTGTTTTGATGCTGACTTTCTATCGTTATGTTCTGCTTTCCAGTAGCGGTGTGCGCGTCCCCAAACGATTACAGTCGTCAGCTCGCATAAATCTGACATATTACGGTATTTCAACTCCAACCACTCGCTGAGATGATGAAGTAAAAATGCAACGGAAAAGGAAAAGGCCACTGGACAGCTGGCGACTACTACTGTATGTGAGACCGCTCAGTGCTCCATCTCCCTGTTGGATCATAGTTCTGCATGTTAGACGTAGATCATGTAAACCTCTGGTGCACTCATTCCCCCAAGGTTTAAACTCCTCGACATTGTTCACACAGAACCATGTTCCCTTTCTCTGTCTGGTCATAAACACTGAACACACGTCAGGAGCAGAGTCTAGACTCCAGGTATCTCACCTTGAACTTAAATCAGATCAATCAATCAATCAGATTTATTTATAAAGCACATTTCACATGACGCGTGTCAACCAAAGTGCTGTACAGAGGGTAGATACACAAGATACATATAGACAACAATCACACTCCATTTTATGGGAGGGCACACAGGCAAACACAGTTTGCAGGGCATGAGTCAGTGAACGGGAAAGGCTAGTAGGTAGAAGTGGGTTTTGAGCCTCGATTTATCTATCGAGGGGGCGAGCCTAATGGAGGTGGGGATGCTGTTCCACAGTTCAGGGGCTGCGATAGCAAAGGCACGGCCCCCCCTGAGCTTGAGGTTAGACCTCCGGACTGTCAGGAGCCTCTGATCGGCTGACCTGAGGGACCTGGTGTTGGAATAGGGGGATAGGAGGTCTGAGATGTAGGAGGGGGGGTGACCATTAAGGGCTTTAAAAACAAATAGGAGAACCTTAAAATCTATCCTGTAGCGTACTGGGAGCCAATGAAGGGAGGCAAGGACAGGGGTGATGTGGTCTCTCTTGCGGGTTCCGGTCAACAGTCTGGCAGCAGCGTTTTGTACCAGTTGTAAGCGGGACAGGGAAGACTGGTTAATGCCTATATAGAGGGAGTTGCAGTAGTCTAATCTAGATGAAATGAAGGCGTGGATGACTCTCTGAAGGTCTGCAGGGGAGAGAAGGGCTTTGAGTTTGGCAATGGTGCGTAGTTGGAAAAAACATGCCTTTACCACTGAGTTCACTGAGTTTTTTTTTTTTATCCACTTTTTCTCCCATTTTTCTATATTTTCTCCCATCCCAATTTCGTATAATCCAATTCAACCCTCCCCTGTCACGATTCACGAACGCTGTTTCTTGCCTCCCACAAGCCGGCTGCAATGTGGACTAAGTCATACATAGCACAAGTCCCCTCCGGTACTTGAGGTAACAGCAGTCGCATCTTTTCACCTGCGCAGCTCGATCTCTCAGTGGCGAGGAGTAACGCATGGGAGGCTCACGCTGCCCCAGACACTTCCTGATTCTACTGCGCAGGCGCACCAACCGACCTGTAGGAGTCGCTGTCCACAACGCCCGATCCCCACCCATCAGTTTCCCACCCCCTAATACGGCCAATGTGTATTAGTATGAATGACCAGCTAAACTGAAAGCAAATGTGGAGTGCTGGGCTCAAACAGGCAAGCCCAGCGTCTCCAGATTTCGTGGCGAGCGCCTTGCCCACTACGCCACGTAGCCGCCCTACTGAGTTCACTGAGTTAAAGGTGCTGTAAGTGGTATTTCTTTGTTAATGTAAAGTGTTAAATAGCTCTACATTCTGTCAGCCATCACTGATATAGAGTGTCTGGTCAGTAACATGGGTCTCCCAGTCCCTCCACTCTGCAGTAAACAGCCATCACTGATATAGAGTGTCTGGTCAGTAACATGGGTCTCCCAGTCCCTCCTCTCTGCAGTAAACAGCCATCACTGATATAGAGTGTCTGGTCAGTAACATGGGTCTCCCAGTCCCTCCACTCTGCAGTAAACAGCCATCACTGATATAGAGTGTCTGGTCAGTAACATGGGTCTCCCAGTCCCTCCACTCTGCAGTAAACAGCCATCACTGATATAGTGTCTGGTCAGTAACATGGGTCTCCCAGTCCCTCCTCTCTGCAGTAAACAGCCATCACTGATATAGAGTGTCTGGTCAGTAACATGGGTCTCCCAGTCCCTCCTGCTCTGCAGTAAACAGCCATCACTGATATAGAGTGTCTGGTCAGTAACATGGGTCTCCCAGTCCCTCCTGCTCTGCAGTAAACAGCCATCACTGATATAGAGTGTCTGGTCACTCAGGGACTGAGAGACCCATGTTACTGACCAGACACTCTATATCAGTGATGGCTGTTTACTGCAGAGTGGAGGGACTGGGAGACCCATGTTACTGACCAGACACTCAGTATATCAATGATGGCTGTCAGAATGTAGAGCTATTATTTTAACATGTAGACACTTACTTTAACAAAATAAATACCACTTACAGCTCCTTTAACTATGGAATGCAGGGGGTCCGTCAGGAATACCAGGCATGCTGGGCCCGATCCCCCCTCGCAGCCTCAACGCTGTCCTCCCTCTCGACGCTAGAACCCGCTCGCTGCTTTGATTGCTTTGATGCTCCATGATTTACAGCTTTTATATGGTTATAAAGATAAAGATTGGGTTTCATATTGACTATTGTTTATAATGTTGTACTTGTAGGCCATAGACAAGTATATACATAGTTATATCCATAATGAAAAGCATGCATGTCATAAAACGATGCCACAGGAAGTCGTTTTTTCTGTTTAGTTTGTCGTTTTGTTTCCACTTTTATAGGAAGGGATTTGCCCTCAAGTACTTTTACAAGAGATTAAATGAACAGATTCTCAACAGACTGTTTTACTTTCAAACAGATGCTGGTAGAAAGACATAAATATAGTCAATAAAATGAGATCTGAATATAAAGATATGAGAAGACAGAAGAATAAACGGTGTAAAAAAATATCATTTGATCTGAATATAGAAATACGAGAAGAATAAACGATGTTAACAATAAAATCATGGCCAGTGAACCATGGCCAGGGTCAAAGGGTTAGGTTCAAAGGGTTAGGTTCCCAGCGAGAGGACACTCTGGCCAGCAGGGAGTCACTGCTGTGTAGGCTGCTGACGATTTTTGGAGAAGTTCATGCATTCAAAGCTGCTGTAAGTGTTATTTATTTTGTTAAAATGAGTGGTCTACGTGTTAAAATAACAGCTCTAGGTTCCAACAGCCCGTCATGTTTAGTCAGTAACAGTCGGGCCGGACTGGGGAAATAATTCAGGCCGGGAAATATAGTGTGAAATATAGCCCCAGTAAGGCCACTTTTTAAGCGGGGGGTCTGTGGGTCCCCCACCAGGAATTATTTTGTTACAAAGACTTAAATTCCTGCATTCTGGTGCAGGAACTTTAGATTGTTTACCCTTTAAATGGCAGTTTTTGTGATGGCATCACAAATTATTGTAAAGAAAACTCACAAAAATGTAAATATCTTCAATATATCAAATGCAAAGTGGATTTTTCTGGGGACGATTATTACAGGCTAGCATGTGTCCATGATTAGCAACAACACTGCTTTTGATGGATTTTTTTGTTTTTTGTAATGTCAGATTTAACTACAACTCTTTTTAGAAAAGTGGGAGTATTTCATTTTTAATCTGACATTACAAAAAAACTAAAACTAAAAATGGTTATGATCAGGGCTGAAGTTGAATAAAAGACTGTGTTACTCTCTGTCACAGTGATATCCTGGTTGTTCCCCACCTAGGTTATCTAACTATCATGCCGCCGCAACTAGAAACACTGGCCTGGCCTGCTTCTAAGTTCAGTGACCTAACTGCAAAATATATATATATATATTATAATTAAATTTTTTTTGTTTTTTTTTGGCACAGGCCAGGCCACCGGTAAAACTCCCGGTGCTCCCGATGGCCAGTCCGGGCCTGTCTGCTGTGATGTTTAGTCAGTAACATGGGTCTCCCAGTCCCTTCGCTCTGCAGTGAACAGAGAATAAATGTGCCACTTTATCGGGAGAGCCAACTCCACACTGCAAAAATAGTCTGACAAAAGTAAGAAATAAAAACTAGATTTTTTAAAACAAATATTGAAACAAGTAAAATAATCTGTGCAGTAAGCATTCTGACTTGGTAAGATTTATTGAAATAAGTAAAAAAAAAAAATCTAGGGTTCTCTCTCCTGATTGGATAAAGTGGGAACAGGATACCAGGAAATGTATTTAGTGTTTACTGCAGAGTGGAGGGACTGGGAGACCCATGTTACTGACCAGACACTCTATATCAGTGATGGCTGTTTACTGCAGAGTGGAGGGACTGGGAGACCCATGTTACTGACCAGACACTATATCAGTGATGGCTGTTTATTGCAGAGAGGAGGGACTGGGAGACCCATGTTACTGACCAGACACTCTATATCAGTGATGACTGTTTACTGCAGAGTGGAGGGACTGGAAGACCCATGTTACTGACCAGACACTCTATATCAGTGATGGCTGTTTACTGCAGAGTGGAGGGACTGGGAGACCTGTGTTACTGACCAGACACTCTATATCAGTGATGGCTGTTTACTGCAGAGTGGAGGGACTGAGAGACCCATGTTACTGACCAGACACTCTATATCAGTGATGACTGTTTACTGCAGAGTGGAGGGACTGAGAGACCCATGTTACTGACCAGACACTCTATATGACTGACAGAATGTAGAGCTATTTAACACTTATCTTAACAAAATAAATACCGCTCACAGCACCTTTAATTTAACGGTAGAACGAATTATATAATCTAGAGTCTAGATTACCTAAGTGTTACCTACATTTTCGTTAATAACTGCTGCTGATTGATAGCTGGTTAATTGTTGTGCGCTCGCTAAGGCGAGGATAATGTTTACTTGGTTTCGTATTATTATTCTCCCAATTGTTGTGAACGTGAGAGCTCATAGGCCTACTGCACTTTGGTATGTGTTCTTATTGTATTAAACCTGATGCCTTTAGTGCACCTATGATGAATAGACTGTGTTGCCTTTTTTATGTTGGGCATTGGGGGGTGCGTCAGCTTGGTCGGGAGGTGACGGGGGGTGCACCGCCAAAACAATTTGGAAACCGCTGAACTAGAGTCTAGACTACCAGAAGAGCGGATAAATCATAACCCCACCCTGGTGATAAAAAGGAATGACCAGAGGAGTAGGGAACCCCCCCCCCCCCCCCCCCCCCCCCCGGGCCAGGCCCTGGAAAATCGGCACCCTGGCACGTGGATCTTGTAATGCACGTTGCTTTGCACGTATGAAGTTTCCAGTTGCAATGTGCTGCGATGTGAGACAGCTGTGCTTCCAGCAACAGATCCAGATGTTGGCGCCCTGACGGCCTGTATGTAGGTTAGGCCTCATGTTAACCTGCTGCACCGCTCTGCCCTGAGGGACTGCATGTAGTAGCAGTAGTAGTAGTAGTAGTAGTAGTAGTAGTAGTAGTAGTAGTAGTAGTAGTAGTAGTAGTAGTAGTAGCAGTAGCAGTAGTAGTAGTAGTAGTAGTAGTAGTAGTAGTAATAGTAGTAGTAGTAGTAGTAGTAGTAGTAGTAGTAGTAGTAGTAGTAGTAGTAGTAGTAGTAGTAGTAGTAGTAGTAGTAGTAGTAGTAATAGTAGTAGTAGTAGTAGTAGTAGTAGTAGTAATAGTAGTAGTAGTAGTAGTATTAGTAGTAGTAGTAGTAGTAGTAGTAGTAGTAGTAGCAGTAGCAGTAGCAGTAGCAGTAGCAGTAGCCTACCTGTGGCTACTAGTGGTCTCTAACTACACACCCCCAAGACCCCTACGCTCTGCATCTTCTGGCCGTCTCAGACCTACTCCTATCCGAGCTCCGGGAGGGTCATCAAAGAGAAGTCGCCTATTCTCAGTCCTTGCCCCACAATGGTGGAATTAACTACCCGCCACAGTTAGGACAGCCGAAACCCGTCCAATCTTTCGCCGTCGACTAAAGACTCACTTCTTCAACCATTATCTGAAATGATTATAAAAAAAAAAAAAAAAAAAAAAAAAAAAAAACTAACCCTGACTAACCTTACTGTCATGCACTTGTCCTAATAAACTAACCTACACTGTAACACGCAACACTTGATGAACATTGTTGCTCAGCTGATAGAGTTGTACCCTTCCTGATGACTTGTCGTACAGAACTTGTAAGTCGCTTTGGATAAAAGCGTCAGCTAAATGACTAAATGTAAATGTAGTAGTAGCAGTAGCAGTAGTAGCAGTAGCAGTAGTAGTAGTAGTAGTAGTAGTAGTAGTAGTAGTAGTAGTAGTAGTAGTAGTAGTAGTAGTAGTAGTAGTAGTAGTAGTAGTATTAGTAGTAGTAGTAGTAGTAGTAGTAGCAGCAGTAGTAGCAGTAGCAGTAGTAGCAGTAGCAGTAGTAGTAGTAGTAGTAGTAGTAGTAGTAGTAGTAGTAGTAGTAGTAGTAGTAGTAGTAGTAGTAGTAGTAGTAGTATTAGTAGTAGTAGTAGTAGTAGTAGTAGTAGCAGTAGTAGTAGTAGTAGTAGTAGCAGCAGTAGTAGTAGTAGTGGTTTATGTAGGTTAGGCCTCATGTTAACCTGCTCTGCCCTGAGCCTGGACTAGTCAGATGAACTCAATGGTACACTGGTTGAAGAAACATGGCTTGGTTTCAAAACCAAATTCTCAACAATACTAAACGACATGGCCCCCCTAAGAACCACCAGGGTAAAAAATCGCGCTGAGCCGTGGATGCACTCCGAAATACTGGCCGCTATGAAAACCAGAGACAAAAAATGCTCTGAGTTTCGTAAAAGTCAGTCAAAGCTTACTAAAAGCACGAGCAGTGAACTCCAAGCCCACGTGACTGAACTCAAACTAGAAAGAAACAGACTAAGAAACGACGTAAACTCCATGATCAAAACTGCAAAAAAGAATTTCATCAATGACAAAACTGAGGAAAACAAAAACAAACCACGTGAACTTTGGAAATTACTCAATAATCAACTAGGATGCAGTAAAAAACTTAAAACCAGATTCTCAAACATAAACATAAAAACGGACAACACGCTCATCACAGACAAGCTGGATGTAGCCAATTACTTAAACATTTTCTTCACAAACATAGCCACAACACTGGTAAACAAACTACCCTCCCACTCAGGGCTTTATGGGGTAGAACACATAGTAGCTTACTACAAAAACCTAGGGGTCCGCAAGGACGACTTCAAGCTAGAAATGGTAACAACAGATGAGGTACTCAATAAACTGAGCGCCCTCCAACCTAACAAGGCCACTGGCCATGACAACATCCCCTCCAAATTCCTCAGAGACTCAGCAGCCGCCATCACCCCAATCATCACACACATAATAAACCTCTCCATAAAACAGGGACACGTCCCCAAGGACTTCAAAATTGCGAGGGTGACCCCTCTGCACAAAAAGGGCAGCAAATTAGACCCAGGCAACTACCGCCCTGTTTCTATTCTCACCTCCATCTCGAAAGTCATGGAAAAAATAGTCTACGAACAGGTCGAAAAGTACCTAGCGGAAAAAAATCTAATCTACGAATTCCAATCTGGCTTCAGAACATCCCACTCCACTGACACATGCCTTCTCTATTTGAATGACCACATCAAACAAGAGGTGGACGCAGGCAAATACTGCGGCATGGTCATGCTGGACCTACAAAAGGCCTTTGACACGGTCAATCACTCCATTCTGATTGACAAGCTAAAAGCAATTGGTTTTGATAGTCTATCAGTGAGCTGGATGCAATCCTACCTTGAGGGCAGGGAACAGATGGTGGAGGTAAACGGTACCCTATCCCCCCCTCTCACAGTGAGCTGTGGTGTTCCACAAGGAAGCATACTAGGACCGCTACTGTTCCTAATTTATGCAAATGACATGTCGTCAGCTTGTGACTGCAACTTGTTCCTGTTTGCGGACGACTCAGCCCTGCTGGTCTCTGACAAGAACAAGTTACAGGTTGAAAAAACCCTCAGCTCTGAACTAGGCAGAATCTGCATATGGCTCGCTGATAACAAACTATCATTACACATGGGCAAAACAGAGTCCATTCTCTTCGGTTCAAATAACAAACTCAGCAAGACCGACGGCTTCTCAGTTACAGTGGGTGACAATATTGTCACAAGGAAAGATGAAATTACCTACCTGGGTTCCATCCTAGAGGCTAATCTCTCCTGTGACAAAATGGCATCCAATGTAATAAAAAAAGTCAACCAACGAACTCGATTCTTGTACCGGATCTCCTCTCTGGTAAACAAGAATACCCTGAAGACTCTGGCAGGAGCACTCATTCAGGGGTACTACGACTATGCTTGCACCTCATGGTACCAAAGCACCTCAAAGGCGCTAAAAACAAAATTACAAACATCTCAAAACAAACTGGTCAGACTACTGCTTGACCTTACTCCTAGAACCCACCTCACCCCTGCCCACTTTGACAACCTAGGATGGCTTAGAGTAGATGACAGAGTACAGCAACTTGCAATGGGCCTGGTCTACAAGATACACTACACGACCAAGGTACCCATGTACATGGCAAAATACTTCCCAAAGGTCAGTGAATACCACGATCACAACACCAGAGGGAGCTCCACAAATCATGTTAAACCCAGATTCGGCTCAAATAAGGGACTAAACACGTTTCGCAATTATGCCACATCAATGTGGAACGCCCTACCCAAAGCTGTAAAGGAATGTGGATCACTACCCACTTTCAAAACCTCTCTCAAGAGACACCTACGGGAGACTGCAATGCAACACTGGCCCCTGTAAATATCCTAACCCAACCCCCTCCAATGTACAGTCATTTACCTAGTATGGTCTTGTCAATAGTCCAATGTACAATTTTGTTTGTTTGTACAGAGTCCCCCCCCCCCCCCCCCTCAATGTACAGTTTTGCTTGTTTATACAATGTGCCCCCCCCCCACCCACCTCCAATGTAAATTACCCAGTATGGTTGTCAATATCCCAGTGTACCCAACCCCCCCCACCCAACCTCCTCCAATGTACAGTTTCTACGTCAAATGTATATACTCCCTTTTCTTGACTCCTTCTGTATCACAAACAGTACTGTATTTGCAAATCTGGTATGTCATAAATGTATAGATGTAGCAGTACTGACTATCTGTATGTCATGTATGTCATATATGTCCTGATGAATTGAAAATGGGGGACCCTGGTGTAAACAAGACGAAAGTCTTTCTCTGGTCTGCATCCCCTTAACAATTGTGTGTATTGAGCTGTACTGTATTGTACCCATTCTGCAATCTGTTAATAAAGTTTTCAATCAATCAATCAAGGGCCTGTGTGAAGGTTAGGCCTCATGTTAACCTGCTCTGCCCTGAGGCCCTGTGTGGAGGTTAGGCCTCATGTTAACCTGCTGCCCTGAGGGCCTGTATGTAGGTTAGGCCTCATGTTAACCTGCTGCTCTGAGGCCCTGTATGGAGGTTAGGCCTCATGTTAACCTGCTGCTCTGCCCTGAGGGCCTGTATGTAGGTTAGGCCTCATGTTAACCTGCTCTGCCCTGAGGGCCTGTATGTAGGTTAGGCCTCATGTTAACCTGCTCTGCCCTGAGGGCCTGTATGTAGGTTAGGCCTCATGTTAACCTGCTCTGCCCTGAGGGCCTGTATGTAGGTTAGGCCTCATGTTAACCTGCTCTGCCCTGAGGGCCTGTATGTAGGTTAGGCCTCATGTTAACCTGCTCTGCCCTGAGGGCCTGTATGTAGGTTAGGCCTCATGTTAACCTGCTCTGCCCTGAGGGCCTGTATGTAGGTTAGGCCTCATGTTAACCTGCTCTGCCCTGAGGGCCTGTATGTAGGTTAGGCCTCATGTTAACCTGCTGCTCTGAGGCCCTGTATGTAGGTTAGGCCTCATGTTAACCTGCTGCACCACTCTGCCCTGGAGCCTGCTAGGATCCTTCTCTACAGTATATACTATACATTCTATATACCTACATTTACATTTACATTTACATTGAGTCACTTAGCTGACGCTTTTATCCAAAGCGACTTACAAGTTCTGTACGACAAGTCATCAGGAAGGGCACAACTCTATCAGCTGAGCAACAATGTTCATAAAGTGTTGAGTGCTACAGTGTAGGTTAGTTTATTAGGGCAAGTGCATGACAGTAAGGTTAGTTAGGGTTAGACTTATACACCTGCACATAACCCATATAACTCTGTATGATAGCATAGTATGTAGATTCATGCTGTATATACATATTTATACTGCAACTAACTAACTTTACTGTTACATTTGCACTCTATTGTTGGATGCCAAACTTATTTTCGTTGTACTGTACTTGTGCTGTATAATGTCATCTAATCTAATCCAAGCACTTAAGAAACGCACACACGCAGCACATTTCCGTCCAACCTCCTTTTAGACGGAGCGTATAAAAGGGCGGTCGGTCCATTGTCTGCTAGGAGGCCAGTCATGATCAATTAATCCTTTACTGAGATAATGTAATCAAATCAAATGTATTTGTAAGGCCCGACAACACACGTTAATGTCCCCATGGGCCGGACACGTCTTCTTTAATTAAACAAGTCAAGAAGAAACATCGCAATAAATCAAGAACAAAACAAAAACACCATGAAGTCCAAAACATTTAAAATAAATTAAATAAATGGGCGGCTGGGTGGCGCAGCGGACATTGCGCTCGTCACCAACGCAAGAGACACCGGGTTCGACTCTGGCTGTCGGCGTTGCCTCCGGCTTGGGCCAGCCGTCGTTCAAGACAGGGGAGGGGAGAATTGGCACAGTGGAATTGGGATGGGAGGAAAATTGAAAAAGAGGAGAAAAAAGTGGATACATTTTTTTTTTTAAACAAATGAATGCAACACTCCCAGACATACCCCACGCGAAGGTAAGGAAAAACTCACAAAAAACCTAGCAATAGGGGAAAAAAGCACCACAGGCAATGTGGAGGAGAGAAACCTTATAAGGGCCGTTCAAGGGGGGATCCCCCTTCTTAGATGTCGGTGATAATAGTGTTGCAATAAAACAGACGAAACAGTTGGTAAGCATGCACATGTGTAATGAAACACAGATAAGTGCATGCAATAGCAACTACTAGGGTATATAAGAACATTTTGAAAGATTCAAAATAGAGCTGATGATGGATCCACTTGAGGTATGGGGGCAGGCATAGTAGAGAGGATCGCATCCTCCCGGCCATCACCACGGGGCGTCCACCACTCCGGTAATTAATCCTTCACTGAGATAATGTGATCACCAGTCACCGTGTGTCACCTTGATGTGTTCTCGGGCCCATTTCCTCATCGATTCAGAATAATAAGGATGGACTTCCCAGGAACTGGACTGCGCGGTCTGGGCTCCTGGCGGTCGGATGGGTAGTCGCTGCTGGATGAGGTCTCAGCGACACCTCGTATAGTTAGGCACGCAGGGCGGGAGGAGAGGAGGATGAGTTATCTCTCTGTATGGCAGGACGCTCTTATTCTAGATAAACAGTTTACTCCAGATTAGAAACACTCTCTCTCTGCTCTCTTGACAGGCCACTGCTCCTGGTCATAGTGTGGAGATACAGGGGGGGGGGGGGGGGGGGGGCTAGAGGGACACATGACTTAGCAGGACACAGTACTGCCCTGTGGAAGCTAACTGTACTATACTGCCCTGTGGAAGCTAACCGCCTACTGCTCTGTGGAAGCTAACTGTATTAACTGTACCTGTGGAAGCTAACCGCAGTAACTATACTGTCCTGCAGAAGCTAACTGCAGTAACTATACTGTTCTGCAGAAGCTAACCACAGTAACAACCACGTTTTTTGACTATCCAGTGATTTTGTAGTTACTGCAATTCTTTATACCCCCCCCCCCCCCTACTATCTAAAACAGAGCAAGATTGAACCCTAAAACGTTATCACAATATAAAACAGATATTGAGAAGTAACATTTCTCTTATAACTCAATTTTGAAAAGATAGCCCAAAAAGCATGCAGGCTTGATCAAAAACCTCTGCCAGCACCCAAAACCAAAATCCACACACCACCATCACTGGCTGTTCCAGGCCGAGAACGGGCCACGCAGCTGACCTTTCACATCCTCAACGTTTTTTTTTATACATTTATCCGTTAATCTATTTATTCCATCCGTTCACCTATAACCACCAGTTTATCGTCGTCCTCCGTAGCGAAAACACTAAGCAATGTTGCACTTGAGATAAACGCACTGATCTGAGATAAGCTGGAGGGGCTGGAGAGGCCCCCTCTCTCTCTCCACCACCACACATAACGCAGAAGGACGGTCGTTTATCAGCCAGACGGACGTCGCCGAGGGAGGCGCGTGTACAGAGAGCATGCAGCCTGCGTGTCCACAAATTATCCCAACCACTTGGCCTCTCTTTGCCCTTTGACCTCTGCCAACCCCCGAACCCAATATATTATAAAAAAAAAAGAAGGAGTTTAATCTTTTCCTTCTCAAGCGTACACCGCTGAAGGGCAGTGTTTGTCTCCCGCATATTATTGGCGTTTGCAATACATCTGTTTTTGACATACAGTTTGGCCTATAATATGTGTGTAAACCTGCCGCTGGCTTACAGCAGGGCTCCTGATGGACGGTCCCAGCACTCACATATCCTGATGGACGGTCCCAACACTCACATATCCTGATGGACGGTCCCAGCACTCACATAGTATCCTGATGGACGGTCCCAACACTCACATATCCTGATGGACGGTCCCAGCACTCACATATCCTGATGGACGGTCCCAGCAGTGCACTCACATATCCTGATGGACGGTCCCAACACTCACATATCCTGATGGACGGTCCCAGCACTCACATATCCTGATGGACGGTCCCAGCACTCACATATCCTGATGGACGGTCCCAGCACTCACATATCCTGATGGACGGTCCCAACACTCACATATCCTGATGGACGGTCCCAGCACTCACATATCCTGAGTTCAAGTTTCAAGTTTCTTTATTAGTTGTCATACAAAAATATAGAATACTTTTATATGAATTGCTTTTTTCTGTTTTGCTCCTGAGAGTGTGCTAGATAAAAAATAGATAAAGTATAACAGGGCTGTACACTGCGACGAGATGGTCGCAAATTGCGCCCTAATTTAGTCCATGCGAGTTTAAAATAATATCTGGGGGCAAGCTTGCGAGTACTGATTTCAACCCTTCATTCGCATTTCACTCCTAAATTAATCCATACAAATTGGATACAAAAGATGTAGATTTATAATATTTTAACTTAAAACTAGGCTACTTTTGCGTATACAGTCATTATATTCCAAATAAAATAAGTCCCGAGTCGAGACTCCGTGCTGCTCCCAACGAATCCCAATAGTATGCAACTGCAGAGCCGCAGAGCAGGGGCGCTTTCAGGTCCGGTCACAGGCCCGCTCAACAGCGACCCCAACCCAACGGCTGAATTGCCAATGGCTGAATTGGAGTATTGCACTGTGCAGGCACAGAGGCCCCGCTCTGCGGCTCTGCAGCTGCATGCTTTTCGCAAAATCCAGCTTCCAGCTCCCGCTGCCCAGCCGTCGTTATCAGAACACTACACACATATCATAATGTTCACGGCAAACTGTAGTTGATCACCAGGTATGTTTTATTAATGTAGAATAATTCATATAAGAAAAACGATAGGGAAATCTCTTCCCTTTCTCCACTGGTTAAAAATGCCAGGAACTGAAATTGAAACTTGCTGTGCGCCGCAGTGATATGTGTTTATTATGAAATGACAATTGCGTGTTGACACGCCCACTGCTCGAAGCCTCCAAATAACTTATTCCAGTTTGCACATATCTATTATCTATGACTAATTCTATCTATTTTTAGGGGCAAATGCAGTGAAATAGTCGCACTGTGGTTACATGACGTCATTGCTATTTTAGAGCTGCTCTAAAGGTTACAAGGTATTGTCATAAGTGGATAGAAAACACAGTACTGTGTAAAAGTCTTAAGGCACCCAAGAGTTTTTATATAAATTGTCTTAGATGTCAATAATTTATTTTATTAGTGTGTCAGTAGACTACTCTTAGTACATTTTCATTAAATTATTTTTTAAAGCATCTTCATGGTTTAATAATGCAAACATATGTTGCAGGGACTTATTATAATCATCATATTGGCATGACTGTATGCATCAAAGGGTTAAATCAAGCATTTTTAAGTGCTTTAGAGGAAATGTCAAAATATCGCGATATCATTTAGAGGCCATATCGCCCAGCCCTACTATAATGGTAAAATAGTTATTTTAAAAATTTGCCCCTAAAAAATATTCTTTGCCCCTAAATTTCTCATTTAGGGGCAAGTGTGCCCCTAGTGAAAAAGCTTAGCGTACAACCCTGTATAAAATAGAAAGCCAAAAGTACGTAAACAAGTGTAAACAAAATAATTTGTAAACAAAAATACATATATACAATATACAATACAGAGTAGATTTTTTTTTTAACTGAGTTACAATACAATATACAGTACAGTACAATGCAGAAATGGGATGAGGTACAACTTAGGGTAAGGTGCAATGAGGTATGAGTTGTAGTGCAAATCTCTTTACCAATAAATATAAAGTGTTAAAGTGTCTAAAGTGAGTAAAGTGGGTGCTACAGTGAGTTGTTTGTTTAAAGTGAGTGTGTACGTGTGGATGTGTGCTGTGAGTGTATTTGGTGTATAGTGTTATTGTCATTGAGCATCCTGATGGCCTGGGGATAGAAGCTCCTTCTGAGTGCTTTGTCCAGCGTGATGCTCGTCAGTCCAGTCAGTGGAGATGCTATCACTGCTGACGGAAACAAAAAACAGAGTCAGCTTTTCAGGAATTAGGGAGAAAACGACCCGTTCTTAGGAATGACCCGGAGGTGTTGTGAACACGTGTGTCGTGTTTAAAACCCAGAGTTGTACGTGGGGTTTTGAGCGGGTTCCGTGCGTCTTTAGGCTGTGATCGCATCCGATGCCTTTTTCTTGGCGCTCAAGCGTGAGACACAGCGGTGAACATAGAGAATCTAAAGGTGAACATAGAGAATCTAAAGGTGAACATAGAGAATCTAAAGGTGAACATAGTCAAATGTATCATCATCATGCAGCACAAATACAGTACAACAAAAATGTATTTGGCATCCAACCAGAGTGCAAATGTAACAGTAAAGTGCAATAGTGATATACAATGTACAGGTGATTAAACTCGGTATAAATATATATAAATTGGTACTACTGAGTGACTATGTACAGAGTTGTAGTATAATAAATAAAGACAGTATGACTGCTACTGGCCAGCAGTGTAACTAGTAAGAGTAGGATATGTACAGATATAGATATAGTAAGGGACTATGTGCAGGTAAGTACAGACAGCATTATTGTACATGCTATCATACAGAGCTATTATGGGTTCTGTGAGCACAGGTTACCTTGAGAACCAGGTCCAAAACACACTATTTAATCTGTGACGGGCCTCCGTGTTTAACATCTCGACGGACTTACCACCCGTCTGACCCACATGCATTAGTATTCTTCACAGGTTGCTTCCTCGACACCCAGACGCAGCGGGAAACTGTTACCGACTAGTCTATTGTTATCGCAGGCTAATGGGATCCACTACCACACCGATAGATTTACATAGAAATGATGAAGCAACAAGAAGATAAGATTATGCCTTTATTCATCCGCTTTAGGAAAGTCGGGCGTCATAGCAGCATGGGGGAGGGGGGAGTGGGGGGGGGGGGGAGTAGAGGTATGGGCAGGGTAATGGTAGAAAGTAGGGATGCTCGATATTGGCTTTTTTACCGATACCGATATTCCGATATTGTCCAACTCCAATTTCCGATACCGATACCGATACCGATATCAACCGATACCGATATATGCAGGGTTTCCCCCCCAAAAAACGGAATAATTTCAGGTAACTAATAATTTCACTGGATGCATTCAAAAGGCTTTCTAAATGTAAGCATTATCTGTGCAAAATATGATCATTAAAAAAGTTAAAATGAACATTTTAAACCAACATGCATACTTTTGACAATAAATAAAATAAGAATTGGTTCTTACTTGCTTGCCTGGGTAAATAAAGGTTAAATAAATGTTAAAAAAAAAAAAAAAAAATTATTGTTTTTTTTTTTTTTTTTACCGATACCGATATTTTCCGATATCACATTTTACTTGCGATATCACATTTTACTGCCGATATCGGCCGATAATATCGGTCGGCCGATAATATCGGACATCCCTAGTAGAAAGACATAGATATAGGCAATAAAAGCAGATCTGAATATAGAAATATGAGGAAAAAATAAACTGTAAACACATATATATATATATATATATATATATATATATATATATATATATATATATATATATATATATATATATATATATATATATATATATATATATTTCAGTCCATTTTTGTGTTTGCAGTGTCGTGTAGCACCCAGCATGCCTCATACTAGTAGTACTCTCTAGTAGTAGTCAGTGTCTATGTGTGTGTGTGTGTTCCGACTACAAGGTTCCTTAGATGGTCCCTTGAGACCTCAATCAAGACGCTGGTCACGCTCCTCAGATCTGACAGATAGAGCGGACAAGGCGCTGTGGTTATTATCCAGGCTGACTTTTTACATTATCATCACTCTCCAAGAACTGTTATTTATTCCTTTCAGGAATAACAGAGTTAATTTAACCCACTCAGGTGAACTTTTTATTTGATCTTTTCTCTAAACTATAGTTTTTTGTATACCCATCGTCATTCTCCACTCTCCACTCCACTCTGCATTAAACACTAAATACATGTTCTGGTATCCTGTTCCCACTTTATCTAATCAGGAGAGATAACTCAACACTGAAAAACATTGTCTGACAAAAATAAGAAATGATGGCTGTTTACTGCAGAGTGGAGGGACTGAGAGACCCATGTTACTGTCCAGACACTCTATATCAGTGATTGCTGTCGGAATGTAGAGCTACTTAACACTTATTTTAACCAAAGAAAAAACACTTACAGCACCATTAAGTGATATGAATACTTTTGGCCTGCCACCCAGTTCCCAGCGGGCCGGGAAGCTTCCAAAAATGGGGTCACAAGACAAAAAAGGGTTAATCCATGCCTTAACGTGCAGGCATAAGTCTACTGTCCTGGACCATTTGATTAATGTTGGAACGCGGCCCAGCACATCATGGCTGTGTTCCAACATGAATCAAGTATGGAAATACTTGAGGACCGCAGATTTTAGTCTTTGGTGACTGCAGCTTCTGCCTGCTTGTTAAGGCATGGATTAACCCTTTACTGTCTCACGGGCGGCGGGCCCAGAAGTATTGTAACGAGCTCAGTCGGTCACCAGGAGAATGAAAGCATGTTCCATTGTTATTCCTCATGTTTGCTGGTTGGGCTCCCCATCTGTGGAGGAATCCCTTTGTTTGTCCAAAGAATAGCTTGAATATCACACCTATAGAGAGACAATGTCCCCAGCCCCCCCCCTCCCCCCATCCCCCCCCCCCCTCCCCCCATCCCCCCAAACACTCACCCCTCTCTGTCCACAAGAGAGCTGGATCCCCTTCTCCACCTCAGGCCCTGTCCACACGAACGCAGGGTGTTATGTAATTGAGCCTTAATGTGCGCGGTTGCACTGTTCGTCCACACACAACCGGGTTTTTGGAACACTGCAACCGTGGTCTTTGAAAACCGGAGTTTTGGGCGCATCCCGGTTGCATTGGTTGCGTGTGGAGTCGACATAGTAACCGAGGTTATTTCCAGTGTTTACAGCAGAGCTGTCCCAAGTAGCTGCGGCTACCAACTAAGCTCATGTGTTGTCAAGTTATTGTTATAAGGAACACAGTCCAAACTACAAGTCTGTATCCCCTTAACAATTGTTTGTATTGAGCCGTATTGTATTGTACCCATTCTGCAATCTGTTAAATAACGTTTTCATCCATTTATTCTACTAGCGTTAATGTTACTGCGCTAATGTACGCTAGCCTCAATGCTAACTATTATAATGGAAAATGCCAATTACATTAGCATGTAGCTAACAACATCAGAGATCTTTTTGTGAGACTAAACTCTCCGCTCTTGGTGGTAAATTGTGTTGATGTTGGTTTTGTTTCATCAAGAAATGAGGCAGAACACACAGTCATGTATCCTTTTTTGTTTATTGCACTTTTATTGCACTTTGTTTCTTGCTGCAAATAAAATGCTATGTTGCTAATGGTTTACGCGAGGAAATTTAAAGATGGCGGGTTTCTGTTTTGAGCAGGGTGTGTAGTGACGCGTTCAACCCTTCTGATTGGTTGAAAATGGCCTTCATGTTTGAACTACATCGCCACCTACTGCTTTGGCATTGTACTACATGTACATTACATCACTTGGTGCAGAGTTTAAACCAGTCGTGTGGACAGAGGTTTCTTTTTTTGAATAATTTTAAAAACCTCTGTGTCAAAAATACCCGTGATCGTGTGGACTGGGCCTCAGTGTCTCCCAGCTGGCCAGTGGATTAGATTATATTAGATCAGCGGTTCTCAAACTACGGGTAGCGACCCAAAGTTGGGTCGTGGGTAGGTGACAGTGGGGGGGTACTTTTTTTGTGTGTGTAAAAAGTACAAAATGCAAACATTTGGTGTATATATATATAACTATGTACTGTACTATTTTTGAGCAACACTAGTCTTACAGACACTTGAGTCTGCCTTATTACGTGATTAACATTTATTGGATTTATTGCTTAAAAAAACACTAAAAGCACGACTGGGAACACCATGACATCAGCTATTGGCAGTCATTCTGACCTTTACCCCCAGAAAACTATACTAACGTTGTTTATGTGGGTGAGAAGCTGGTCAGATTAATGTTGTTTTTAAGGACCACACCAAAATACTCAATTACTTATTATTACTGGTGGTTGGAAGGAAAACGGAGTAATCTTAGGACAGACCAGCACCTGGAGCGCCCTCCGACTGACTGAAGCTGAAGGTTCTTCCTTCTCTTGCTGCATCTAAAAGTATGATCTCCGACCACTGTGTGTCGACTTGTAACCGTCTTAGCTGATTTCTTATTGTTTATTCTCATCTATTGTGTCTATATGTATGAAATCGCTGATAAGCTGCGCCTTGTTTCTTATTAGTTGAAATAAAGGTTTGAAGATAAGGTTTGAAGATAAGTATAGGCCAACCAACCAAGCATACGTTATGGTTATTGGCCGTTGCGCCCAAATTAATTACTATAATTCTTAGTGTTTAAAACCAATGCAGTTTCAGCCCTGTTTAAACTGCAGTATTGAGATAAGGCGAGGATTTAAAAAATGCTGGCTAAGAATACGACATTTAAACATCGCTAAACAAACACACGTCTTCAAAGCTTCCGGAAAGGTCTTTCTTCCTACCAGGCCTCTACAGGTCACCTGACTGCAGGTCACACTGAGGTGATGGAGGCATTGGAGGCCTCTACAGGGCACAGGGTGTGTGTGTGTGGTGTGTGTGTGTGGTGTGTGTGTGTGGTGTGTGTCTGAGGTGTGTGTCTGAGGTGTGTGTCTGTGGTGTGTGTGTGTCTGAGGTGTGTGTCTGTGGTGTGTGTGTCTGTGGTGTGTGTCTGAGGTGTGTGTGTCTGAGGTGTGTGTCTGTGTGTGTCTGAGGTGTGTGTGTGTGTGTCTGTGTGTGTCTGAGGTGTGTGTGTGTGTCTGTGTGTGTCTGAGGTGTGTGTGTGTGTCTGTGTGTGTCTGAGGCAAATGTAACAGTAAAGTGCAATAGTGATATACAATGTACAGGTGATTAAACTCGGTATAAATATATATAAATTGGTACTACTGAGTGACTATGTACAGAGTTGTAGTATAATAAATAAAGACAGTATGACTGCTACTGGCCAGCAGTGTAACTAGTAAGAGTAGGATATGTACAGATATAGATATAGTAAGGGACTATGTGCAGGTAAGTACAGACAGCATTATTGTACATGCTATCATACAGAGCTATTATGGGTTCTGTGAGCACAGGTTACCTTGAGAACCAGGTCCAAAACACACTATTTAATCTGTGACGGGCCTCCGTGTTTAACATCTCGACGGACTTACCACCCGTCTGACCCACATGCATTAGTATTCTTCACAGGTTGCTTCCTCGACACCCAGACGCAGCGGGAAACTGTTACCGACTAGTCTATTGTTATCGCAGGCTAATGGGATCCACTACCACACCGATAGATTTACATAGAAATGATGAAGCAACAAGAAGATAAGATTATGCCTTTATTCATCCGCTTTAGGAAAGTCGGGCGTCATAGCAGCATGGGGGAGGGGGGAGTGGGGGGGGGGGGGAGTAGAGGTATGGGCAGGGTAATGGTAGAAAGTAGGGATGCTCGATATTGGCTTTTTTACCGATACCGATATTCCGATATTGTCCAACTCCAATTTCCGATACCGATACCGATACCGATATCAACCGATACCGATATATGCAGGGTTTCCCCCCCAAAAAACGGAATAATTTCAGGTAACTAATAATTTCACTGGATGCATTCAAAAGGCTTTCTAAATGTAAGCATTATCTGTGCAAAATATGATCATTAAAAAAGTTAAAATGAACATTTTAAACCAACATGCATACTTTTGACAATAAATAAAATAAGAATTGGTTCTTACTTGCTTGCCTGGGTAAATAAAGGTTAAATAAATGTTAAAAAAAAAAAAAAAAAATTATTGTTTTTTTTTTTTTTTTACCGATACCGATATTTTCCGATATCACATTTTACTTGCGATATCACATTTTACTGCCGATATCGGCCGATAATATCGGTCGGCCGATAATATCGGACATCCCTAGTAGAAAGACATAGATATAGGCAATAAAAGCAGATCTGAATATAGAAATATGAGGAAAAAATAAACTGTAAACACATATATATATATATATATATATATATATATATATATATATATATATATATATATATATATATATATATATATATATATATATATATATATATATATCAGTCCATTTTTGTGTTTGCAGTGTCGTGTAGCACCCAGCATGCCTCATACTAGTAGTACTCTCTAGTAGTAGTCAGTGTCTATGTGTGTGTGTGTGTTCCGACTACAAGGTTCCTTAGATGGTCCCTTGAGACCTCAATCAAGACGCTGGTCACGCTCCTCAGATCTGACAGATAGAGCGGACAAGGCGCTGTGGTTATTATCCAGGCTGACTTTTTACATTATCATCACTCTCCAAGAACTGTTATTTATTCCTTTCAGGAATAACAGAGTTAATTTAACCCACTCAGGTGAACTTTTTATTTGATCTTTTCTCTAAACTATAGTTTTTTGTATACCCATCGTCATTCTCCACTCTCCACTCCACTCTGCATTAAACACTAAATACATGTTCTGGTATCCTGTTCCCACTTTATCTAATCAGGAGAGATAACTCAACACTGAAAAACATTGTCTGACAAAAATAAGAAATGATGGCTGTTTACTGCAGAGTGGAGGGACTGAGAGACCCATGTTACTGTCCAGACACTCTATATCAGTGATTGCTGTCGGAATGTAGAGCTACTTAACACTTATTTTAACCAAAGAAAAAACACTTACAGCACCATTAAGTGATATGAATACTTTTGGCCTGCCACCCAGTTCCCAGCGGGCCGGGAAGCTTCCAAAAATGGGGTCACAAGACAAAAAAGGGTTAATCCATGCCTTAACGTGCAGGCATAAGTCTACTGTCCTGGACCATTTGATTAATGTTGGAACGCGGCCCAGCACATCATGGCTGTGTTCCAACATGAATCAAGTATGGAAATACTTGAGGACCGCAGATTTTAGTCTTTGGTGACTGCAGCTTCTGCCTGCTTGTTAAGGCATGGATTAACCCTTTACTGTCTCACGGGCGGCGGGCCCAGAAGTATTGTAACGAGCTCAGTCGGTCACCAGGAGAATGAAAGCATGTTCCATTGTTATTCCTCATGTTTGCTGGTTGGGCTCCCCATCTGTGGAGGAATCCCTTTGTTTGTCCAAAGAATAGCTTGAATATCACACCTATAGAGAGACAATGTCCCCAGCCCCCCCCCTCCCCCCATCCCCCCCCCCCCTCCCCCCATCCCCCCAAACACTCACCCCTCTCTGTCCACAAGAGAGCTGGATCCCCTTCTCCACCTCAGGCCCTGTCCACACGAACGCAGGGTGTTATGTAATTGAGCCTTAATGTGCGCGGTTGCACTGTTCGTCCACACACAACCGGGTTTTTGGAACACTGCAACCGTGGTCTTTGAAAACCGGAGTTTTGGGCGCATCCCGGTTGCATTGGTTGCGTGTGGAGTCGACATAGTAACCGAGGTTATTTCCAGTGTTTACAGCAGAGCTGTCCCAAGTAGCTGCGGCTACCAACTAAGCTCATGTGTTGTCAAGTTATTGTTATAAGGAACACAGTCCAAACTACAAGTCTGTATCCCCTTAACAATTGTTTGTATTGAGCCGTATTGTATTGTACCCATTCTGCAATCTGTTAAATAACGTTTTCATCCATTTATTCTACTAGCGTTAATGTTACTGCGCTAATGTACGCTAGCCTCAATGCTAACTATTATAATGGAAAATGCCAATTACATTAGCATGTAGCTAACAACATCAGAGATCTTTTTGTGAGACTAAACTCTCCGCTCTTGGTGGTAAATTGTGTTGATGTTGGTTTTGTTTCATCAAGAAATGAGGCAGAACACACAGTCATGTATCCTTTTTTGTTTATTGCACTTTTATTGCACTTTGTTTCTTGCTGCAAATAAAATGCTATGTTGCTAATGGTTTACGCGAGGAAATTTAAAGATGGCGGGTTTCTGTTTTGAGCAGGGTGTGTAGTGACGCGTTCAACCCTTCTGATTGGTTGAAAATGGCCTTCATGTTTGAACTACATCGCCACCTACTGCTTTGGCATTGTACTACATGTACATTACATCACTTGGTGCAGAGTTTAAACCAGTCGTGTGGACAGAGGTTTCTTTTTTTGAATAATTTTAAAAACCTCTGTGTCAAAAATACCCGTGATCGTGTGGACTGGGCCTCAGTGTCTCCCAGCTGGCCAGTGGATTAGATTATATTAGATCAGCGGTTCTCAAACTACGGGTAGCGACCCAAAGTTGGGTCGTGGGTAGGTGACAGTGGGGGGGTACTTTTTTTGTGTGTGTAAAAAGTACAAAATGCAAACATTTGGTGTATATATATATAACTATGTACTGTACTATTTTTGAGCAACACTAGTCTTACAGACACTTGAGTCTGCCTTATTACGTGATTAACATTTATTGGATTTATTGCTTAAAAAAACACTAAAAGCACGACTGGGAACACCATGACATCAGCTATTGGCAGTCATTCTGACCTTTACCCCCAGAAAACTATACTAACGTTGTTTATGTGGGTGAGAAGCTGGTCAGATTAATGTTGTTTTTAAGGACCACACCAAAATACTCAATTACTTATTATTACTGGTGGTTGGAAGGAAAACGGAGTAATCTTAGGACAGACCAGCACCTGGAGCGCCCTCCGACTGACTGAAGCTGAAGGTTCTTCCTTCTCTTGCTGCATCTAAAAGTATGATCTCCGACCACTGTGTGTCGACTTGTAACCGTCTTAGCTGATTTCTTATTGTTTATTCTCATCTATTGTGTCTATATGTATGAAATCGCTGATAAGCTGCGCCTTGTTTCTTATTAGTTGAAATAAAGGTTTGAAGATAAGGTTTGAAGATAAGTATAGGCCAACCAACCAAGCATACGTTATGGTTATTGGCCGTTGCGCCCAAATTAATTACTATAATTCTTAGTGTTTAAAACCAATGCAGTTTCAGCCCTGTTTAAACTGCAGTATTGAGATAAGGCGAGGATTTAAAAAATGCTGGCTAAGAATACGACATTTAAACATCGCTAAACAAACACACGTCTTCAAAGCTTCCGGAAAGGTCTTTCTTCCTACCAGGCCTCTACAGGTCACCTGACTGCAGGTCACACTGAGGTGATGGAGGCATTGGAGGCCTCTACAGGGCACAGGGTGTGTGTGTGTGGTGTGTGTGTGTGGTGTGTGTGTGTGGTGTGTGTCTGAGGTGTGTGTCTGAGGTGTGTGTCTGTGGTGTGTGTGTGTCTGAGGTGTGTGTCTGTGGTGTGTGTGTCTGTGGTGTGTGTCTGAGGTGTGTGTGTCTGAGGTGTGTGTCTGTGTGTGTCTGAGGTGTGTGTGTGTGTGTCTGTGTGTGTCTGAGGTGTGTGTGTGTGTCTGTGTGTGTCTGAGGTGTGTGTGTGTGTCTGTGTGTGTCTGAGGTGTGTGTGTGTGTCTGTGTGAATAAAGGAGACCAAATTAAACCACGCTGTGTAGGTTCTATTCACTTTCTGTGTGGGTTCTATTCACTGGAAGAGGGCTCTTCACCCGACGACAACCTTTTATTTTATCACGCACATAATCGCACACATGTCTCATGACTGTAAACAGCTTTGCACACAGTTAACGAGTTGCAATATGTCCCCCCCGAGTGATGTCATCATTGGAGGACACCCGATCCCTGTCTTGTGTCAATTACAGTTCATTCCTATTGCGATCCTCGTTGCAAATTTCTTTTTTTTAAACTAGTCTCTACGTCGTTCCATTGAGTCGTAATTACAGACACAGGGATTCAGTGTCCTCCTCCGATGACATCACCGGAGGACACGCTCCAGCTCATTAACGGCTCAGTAACTGTCAGAGTAAATGAATGTGTGCCTGACTGTTTGACTGTTTTTACTGTTCTGGGATCTGTGTGAGATGAAGTAAATCACTGCTTCCCGACATTTAACCCACAGTGGACTATAGGACCTATATAGTCTATAGGTAATAGTCTATACAGGTAATCCATAGCTGCGTTCCACAATTTAATCATGTGTCACGTGATATAATACGAGAGGAGTCGATTCTTACCGTATATATATATCTATCCACATCTGTTCGTACATACCGGCACATCATTATTTTACATATCTGTAGATACTATATCTGTACATATTCCTTACCTCTTACTAGTTACACTGCTGGCCAGTATGACTTACTACCATAGTGTCTTTATACCTGTATCACTGTACATATTAATACTACAACTCTGTACATACATCTGACACTATACACTATTCCTCAGTAGTACTCATTTATATATTTTATACCCAGTTTAATCACCTGTACATTGTATATTACTATTGCACTTTACTGTTTTGCACTCTGGTTGGATGCCAAACTTTTTTTGGTTGTACTGTACTTGTGCTGCATGATGACAATACATTTGAATCTTGTACTGATTTGAATTTATAATCCACCTGTGGACAACATAACTGGTGCAAATATCGAATACAAACAGCTACTGTAGGGCTGTACCGAATAGTTTGAAGCTTCGAAGCTTCATTACGTTAACATTTGAATTCTAAATCAACATTTAAATACAAATCTTTTTATGTGTCTATTCATTCTGTTTAAACCAATGGGGTTTTTCAGATAAAGATTAGGTTACACTAATATTATAGTATTATACTATTATGACTCGTCATACAAATTCAAATAAAACATTTATCATAAATGATGTAGCCTATCTGCATCCGATCGGCGCTCCATCAAGACGTCACCATCACTTTCGTACCAACCGTGCCCTTATTGGATTATTTATGTTGACGAAACTGATGAGTTATATTCATTAAATAAAGTTGATTTAATAAAAAAAAATACTAATTTAATCCAATTAATCACTTCATTAAAATTGAGGATTTTGTTTGAGGATTTTTATATATATACATAAAATATTGTTTATTGTTTATTAGCAAAGGATCCCCATTAGCTGACGCCGAGAAGTCAACTAGTCTTCCTGGGGTCCGAGACAACATTAAAACATTACAACATATACATTGCAATTAAAACATAATACAATTAAAACATAGCAAGACATACCAACCGAGGAACCACAACATAGCAAGACGTACCAACCGAGGAACCACAACAACATTAACACACAAACATATTATATCTAAATATGTACATCAACGGTAACATATTGCATATCTCAGCATTGTCAATATTGGCTACATGTAAGATTTTAATTTATTTTTGAAGCTTGCTACACCTCTTATGTCACGTATGTCACTTGGAAGATAATTCCATGCCCTGATAGCCCTATATAAAACTGTTCTTTGCATACTGTTAGTGTTTGTATGGGGTAGAATAATCTGCCCTCTACTTGCCCCTCTGGTAAAATGCATGTGCACATTTGAGGCGTAAATTATTTTATCCGTGATATATTTAGGACTGTGGGTTGTGATCACTTTATGAAAACAAATTAAAAGGTTGGCAGAAAGTATTTTCTCAACACTCCTCCAACTAAGACGTTCATGCATTTGAACAACACTAGTCCTATATGAACAACCAAGAACGAGTCTTGCTGCCTTATTTTGTACCACTTGTAACCTATTTAGCGACTGCTTTGAAGCAGAAGCCCACACTACAGAACAGTAATCCAAGTGGCACAAAACCAAAGCACAAACAATCTGATTAAACAGTGCAAATGGAAGGAATGGTGCACATTTCCTGGCAGTAGCAATAGCTCTACCCATTTTAAAAACAGTACAAAATATGATGACAGACATTCAATGCTTCATTCGAAAACTTCAGTACAGCCCTACAAGCAGCGTTGCATTTCTCCCAGACGGTGGAACGATCATCTCGTCATTTATCAGATCAGCGTTTGGTTTCTGCTCTCAGTCTCCAACACGCCTCCGCTCTCCCTCAACCCGTCTTGTGTTTCCTGGCCGCGGCGGCTCTGTCGTCTGGTCGCAAACGTCTGCATTATGTCATCCTGCTCTGGAAGCTGTCCACATTAGGGATGAGCGAAAAATATATATATAATAAAAAAGAATTACAATCATCCTTTTTATAATAATTATTTTTACAATTTTCTTTTTTTGCAATACCCTTTGATTTTAATGATGCATTCTATTAAAAAGAATAACTGAATTGAACTGAAACTGAACATTTTAACTGAATTTAAACTGAAACAGAAAATTTCGAATATTCGAATGTTCAAATATTCGGTCTTAAGAACAGTAGACTATTCGAAAATGATTTTGCTCAGTAATGCCACACAAGCCTCCGCAGAGACCGCCGTCTGTCTCCTCGGCCTCTCGGTGGATCGACCTCAGCTTGGGGCTCGAGTGATTCGGGGTCAAGGGAGGTCAAGAGTAACCCCCCTCCCCCTCCCCCCTCAGATGAACTCACGCAGGAGCGGCTCAGGGGCCAAAGTCACAAATCAGCCGGCTCTCTCTCTCTTAACGGCATCACACTGACGGTATCGACTCGACGAGGCTGGAGAGAGAGAGAGAGAGAGAGAGAGAGAGAGAGAGAGAGGAGAGAGAAGAGAAGAGAGAGAAGAGAGAGAGAGAGAGAGAGAGAGAGAGGTCTCCATCACCCGGGGAGGACGACGGCGAGCTAGCGGGGAGACGAGACGCCGGGTTATTTACGACGTTACCGCGAGCCCTCGGCGTCTGATTAGCGGGTCGGAGATGAACGACCTGGGGCGGGGGGGGGGGGGGGGGGGGGGCACGCCTCCTCCTCCTCCTGATTCAGCAGGAGATCTCCCCGGCGCGCCCTCAGGTTTTCACTCGACGTGGCGGTGTGAAAACACCATTACGCGTGACAGATGAGAGGGCCCTGTTGTTGTTGTCACCTTGGACCCAGAGAGAGGACCCCCCCCCTCCCCACGTCTGAGTGGTTCCTTCATCTTCTCATCGGGTCTCGTGGAGGTCTGCTCCGCTAAACACTCGCCACCCAGTGTCGACCTGTGACCTTTGACCCCCCCGCATGGGCCCTTAGAGGTGCACAGCTGCACATCGAATGTTTGATTCCGTGGTCGCGATTAGATGAGATTTATGATTATGCGTTAAAATGTAATCATACCTCAGAGCTCTTGAGTATAGATTATACTGCCTATTGCCTTATATAGTTTGTAGCGTATAATATAACCGATAGGGCATGCAGACTCTCATCTGCACCTTTTGATTACACTTTGTTTATTTTCCTCATATTTCCATATTCAGATACAATTTTATTGCCTATATTGCCTTTCTACGATTACCCTGCCCATACCCCCGCCATGCTGCTATGACCCAGATTTCCCCAAGGGGATGCCCAGATTTCCCTGCAGATTAAACTCTACAGTATTAAACTGTTATAACTGACCACCTAAATCTTTTCCCCTTAATTGACTGATATCAATCCCTGTCCCCTGAGCCGTTCAGCCATTGTGTTGTGTGAAGTGTGCCTGGTGCCAGTGTGTATGGCAGCCTGCGTAGCCCAAGGTCGGGTGCTACCAGTGGTGGTGAAGGAGGCAATTTCCACCCTACATTGTAAAGCGCTTTGAGTATCTAGAAAAGCGCTATATAAATGCAATGAATTATTATTTGTGGCAATTCCAGGTGTAGGGGTGGCAGAATAAACAACACACAGACAGGTTGCAGTTCCCAAAATCATACTCTTTATTTTCTTAGTCAAATAATAACGGTTTGCTGTCGGCCCGGCGGCGTCTCCGCTCTGTGGCCTTTTGCCTTGCGCTGCTACGGGGGACTGAGAGGAGGCTCCTCGGCTCCATTAAGTCCCCCCTCTCCAACAGGCGCACCGCGCCGTGATTCGCTAATCAGGTAATCACTCTGATGGGTATTTAGTGACAGGTGCGTCCGGAAGCGGACGCCCAAACATGGGCAGCGCCCAGCCATTGGGTCGCCACATAGCGCCCATCAATCACCAAGCCCAGGGGTGGCTTGGGGTTGCCACAGTACCCCCCCTCCAGCTCCGACCGTCGGGGAAGAGCGTCCGACGCCCAACAGGCATCCTTCCTGGAGAGGGCGTCTGCGTTGCCATGCGCCACCCCTGACCTGTGAATGACAGAAAAGTTAAATGACTGTAACTCCAGAAACCATCGAGTCACCCTGGCATTGGTCCCCTTTGTCTTGGCCATCCAGACTAGGGGGGCGTGATCCGTCACCAGCGTGAAACGCCTCCCCAGCAGATAATAGCGGAGCGTCTCCAGTGCCCACTTAATTGCCAGACCTTCGCGCTCCACCGCAGAATAGTTGCGCTCGTGTGGCAGCAGCTTCCTGCTCACATATAAAATCGGATGTTCCTCACCCTCCAGTTGCTGGGAGAGGACCGCTCCCAGTCCCACCTCTGATGCGTCTGTTTGTACCGTCATCTCCTTGTCGAAGTTCGGGGAGATCAGCACCGGTCCCGAACAGAGGGCAGTCTTGAGGTCCTCGAACGCCGCCTCCGCCTCCGGTGTCCACTTCACCGTGAACGGCCGCCGCGCCTGGGTCAGATCTGTGAGGGGAGCAGCGCGAGCAGCAAAGTTAGGGATAAACCTCCTATAATAGCTCGCTAGCCCATTAAATGTCCTGACCTGCTTCTTGGTTAAAGGGCGAGGCCACTCCCTTATTGCATCAATCTTCCTCTTCTGCGGTTTCACATTGCCCCGGCCTATTGTGAACCCCAGGTACTCTGCCTCTTCTAATCCCAGCCTGCATTTCTTTGGGTTGGCGGTGAGACCCGCCTCCCGGAGGGCCCCCAACACCGCTCTCACCTTTTGGAGGTGGGTGTCCCAATCTGACGAGTGGATGATAATGTCATCGAGATATGCGGCTGCATACTCCCGATGGGGCCGTAGTACTCTGTCCATCAGCCTCTGAAAGGTAGATGGCACCCCATGCAGGCCAAACGGGAGAACTTTATAATGGAACAGCCCATCTGGGGTGGAGAAAGCCGTCTTCTCCCTTGAGGCGGGGGCCAGAGGGACTTGCCAATAACCCTTCGTTAGGTCTAGTGTCGTGATAAATCTGGCCAGGCCCAGTCTGTCAATGAGCTCATCCACTCTAGGCATGGGATAGGCGTCAAACTTTGAAATTTCATTAAGCTTCCTGAAATCATTACAGAACCTGGTTGTTGAGTCGGGTTTTGGCACTAAAACAATAGGACTGGACCACCCGCTATGAGACTCCTCAATTACTCCCATCTCCAGCATGACCCGCACTTCTCTTCTGACTGCCTCTCTTTTTGCCTCTGGGATACGATAGGGCTTCAGCTTTACCTTGTCTCCCGGGCTGGTAATGATGTGGTGCTGGGCCAATGTGGTGCGGCCCGGCGTGGCCGAGAACACGTCCCGGTTCTGTTGGACCAGCTCCCGAAGCTCCTGCCGTTGGGTCGGGGACAACTGTTCCCCGATGGGAACATCGGCCGCCTCTGCCACCTGCTGCGCAAAAGGGGGAAGAGGGGGGGGCGAGAGCAACACATCCCGGGCATGCCATTTCTTCAACAGGTTAACATGGTATAACTGTCGATGCTTCCTACGGTCGGGCTGGTGGACCTTGTAGTTGACGGGACCCACTTTCTCGATTATGTCGTAGGGTCCCTGCCATTTGGCTAGGAATTTGCACTCTGCTGTCGGTACCAGTACTAGGACTCGGTCCCCCACATTAAACTCCCGTGGCTGTGCGCCCCGGTCATAAATGCGCTTCTGTGCGTCTTGGGCCTGTTGCATGTGTTCTCTCACCACTGGCCAGAGCGCCTTCATCCTGTCTCTCATTACCTGCACATGCTCTATGAGAGACCGGTGGGGCGACGGCTGTTCCTCCCAAATCTCCTTTGCGATGTCCAGGAGACCCCGCGGCTTGCGGGCGTAGAGCAGCTCAAATGGCGAGAAGCCAGTGGAGGCCTGTGGGACCTCACGCACAGAGAACATCAGAAAGGGCAACAACTGATCCCAATTCTTCCCATCCTTCTCCATCACCTTCCTTAGCATGCTTTTCAGGGTCTTGTTAAAGCGCTCGCACAGTCCATCCGTCTGTGGATGGTATATGGAGGTTCGTAGCTGTTCCACTTTCATTAGTTTGCACATTTCTTTCATGACCCGCGACATAAAGCACGAGCCCTGATCCGTGAGAATAGAGTCGGCAATTCCCACCCGACTAAACAAATGAAAGAGCTCCCGTGCCACAATTTTGGCCGTCACCGTGCGTAACGGGATGGCTTCGGGGTAACGGGTAGCATAATCTATGATTACCAGTATATACTGGTGGCCTCGGGACGATTTAACTAGAGGGCCCACTACGTCGAGGGCAATTCTTGAGAATGGGGTCTCAATGATGGGCAGCGGGATCAGAGGACTTTTATATTGTACCTTTGGTGCTGCGCGTTGACACTCTGGGCAGCTCCGGCAATAGTCCTCTACCGCTCTCTTCATGCCCGGCCAATGGAAACGCGCCCTTATGCGCTCCATGGTTTTGTCCACGCCCAGGTGCGCTCCGAGGATATGTGAATGCGCCAGCTGGAGTACAGTGGGAATAAAGAACTTCGGTACCAGCAATAGATCCCTAACCTCATCATTCTTTTTTACAACTTGGTACAGCAATTGTCTTTTTATTGCAAAGTGAGGATATGGCAGGTTACTCACCCCCTCCACGGGATTTCCATCTATGGTCTTGATATTCGCCCGGGCCTGCGTTAGGTTTGGGTCTTCCAGCTGGGCCGTTCCGAACTGACCCGCCAGGTCCCTCCCCACCTCGTCCGCCTGGGGGAACTCCGCAAAGGGGTCCTCGTCACTGTTATCCGTCTCGGGGCCCGCTTGGGGCGCTGGCGCGTCGTCACCCCCACCTGATGCCGTCTCTGTCTCACTCCCCGGTATATCCAGGGGTTCCGGCGCGTCGTCACCTACATCTGAGGCCGTCTCAGTCTCACTCCCCGTTACGTTCAGAGCACACACCTTCGGCTGACGTAACCCTTTCTTCTTCCTCGGTTTACCCGTAGAGGGTGGGGTGCGCGGGGAGATGACGGCTGAGCACAGCTGGCGATACAGGGGGCAGTCTCGACCAATCAGCAGCGCTACCGGCAGGTTAGGTATGACGCCGGCTGTCATCGAGCAGACCCCCTTGGTGGTTGTCAGGGTGATCGGCGCTGTAGGATACAACTTTGTGTCCCCGTGCACACAGGACACTGACACTTGCGGAGCCTCTGCGTCGCAGTGTGCCAAATGGGGCTGAACCAGCGTTATGGCACTACCCGAGTCCAGGAGCGCTACGGCATCTTTGTCGTTGACGCGCACGGGTAAAAGTGTCGCCGATGTTTCCTTATGGGCCCAACAGGCTGCGCCATAGTTGCACGTCTTTCCGCGGGGGTCTGAAGCTGCCGCCGATGGCATGGACACATCCCGGCCTGGGCAGTTCCACGAGAGATGCCCGGGCTCGCCGCAGTCGTAGCAGCGTCTTTGGTCCTGGTCGAACAGCGGTCTTCTTCGGGGTAGTTCGGGCTCACCTGCGTTCCCTACCCGGCCCCTTGGGCTGGGCTCGTCGGGACCCCTCCTTGTTCTCGGCCGCTCTGGCTTTTCCCCTCGCCCCCCTTTGAGTAACTCCCGCGTTACCTGGTGGGCCTCCACAATATTCACCAGCTGCTCCACGGAGCGGGGGTCCGCTTGACTCGCCTGCTTCTTCGAGTCATAGGGGAGGGCTCTGACAAAGCGGTCCATAACAATCCGTTCCAAAACCGTGGGGTCAGTCATTAGCCAGGCTCGGCTTGTGCGGACCAGGTCGTGCATCTGGGAGCGCGGGGAGGCCTGTGCGTCATACACCCAGTCATGGAACCGCTGCGCGCGGGACTGCAGACTATGGTCGTACCGGGACAGAATTTCCTGCTTTAGCCGAGTGTAGTTCCCGGCTTGCTCCGGTGGCAGGTCCTGGTAGGCCTTTTGTGCATTACCCGACAGGAAGGGGGCCAGCAGTCCCCCCCAGTCGTCTTCGGGCCAGCCCTCCCGGCCGGCGGTGCGCTCAAACGCCAGGAGATAGGCTTCTATATCCTCCTGCTCCGTCAGCTTGGGGATGAAGCGCCCGGGGTTAGGCCGCGTCCCGGCGGCCCCTTCCTCCTGCCGGTGAGCGGCCACCCGCTGGAGCTCCGCGTGGATTATCCCCGTCTGTTTCCTCTGTTCGTGCAGGGCCTCTTCGTGCCGGGTCTGTTGTTCCATGCTCGCCTGTACAAGCTGCTGCACCAGCGCGTCCATGCTTTTTCCGTTATTAAATTTATATATATATATATATATTTTTTTTTAATTTCTTTTATTCTATTCTGATAAAGTCTATTGTTGTTTATTCTGCACCCCTGATTGCCAGTAGACTATGCCCGCATTCTCCACCACTGTGGCAATTCCAGGTGTAGGGGTGGCAGAATAAACAACACACAGACAGGTTGCAGTTCCCAAAATCATACTCTTTATTTTCTTAGTCAAATAATAACGGTTTGCTGTCGGCCGGGCGGCGTCTCCGCTCTGTGGCCTTTTGCCTTGCGCTGCTACGGGGGACTGAGAGGAGGCTCCTCGGCTCCATTAAGTCCCCCCTCTCCAACAGGCGCACCGCGCCGTGATTCGCTAATCAGGTAATCACTCTGATGGGTATTTAGTGACAGGTGCGTCCGGAAGCGGACGCCCAAACATGGGCAGCGCCCAGCCATTGGGTCGCCACATAGCGCCCATCAATCACCAAGCCCAGGGGTGGCTTGGGGTTGCCACATTATTATTATTATTATTATTATTATTATTATTATTATTATTATTATTATTATTATTATTATTATTATTATTATTATTATTATTATTATTATTATTATTATTATTATTATTATTATTATATATAATAATAATAATAATAATAATAATAATAATAATAATAATAATAATAATAATGATGATGATGATGATGATGATGATGATGATGATGATGATGATGATGATGATGATGATGATGATGATGATGATGATGATGATGATGATGATGATGATGATGATGATGATAATAATAATAATAATTAATAATAATTTATAAAGCGCTTCTCAGGAACCCGAAGTCGCTGACACTCGGTGGGGAAAACAGAGAAAACAGAGAAACAAAAGGAACATAAGACCACAGGAAAACAGGGAACACAGCATGATACACAGAAAACATAAGGCCACATATTATATATTCTTCACCCACAGCATTCTCACAACTCCCCGAAGGCTATTCTGTTTTCCGTGCCGCTGTATTCGTGCCATCTACACGAATCACCAGCGCGCTCGTGAAGTTACCACCTATAGTAGCGCCGCGTATCTCCAGGGTCCAGGGACAGCTTTACTCTTCATGCACGTGTCGCAGTAATAATAATAATATCTTACATTTATATATATATAAGCAGAAGACCCGGGGGCCGGTGCCAGTATTTGCACTGAGGCCCAGGAAAGCTGTGGACCAAACCCTGGGGCCCGATTCCCAATATGTGTCATATCATCTTACCGCCAGGGAAACCTGAGACAGAGAGTAGCTTCTCTCCACCGCCCTCTCCACCCCGAGGGTGGAACTTTAGTTTGAGAAGTGTGTGTGTGGGGGGGGGGGCAATTATTATGGGATGGGAAATATGTGCGCACGGGACAAAAACAAGATTTTGAAAGGTGAGGGGTACATGCCCCCCCCTGTCCCTAGTGGAAATTCTGCCCCTCTCCTCCCTCCTCTCCACCCTCCTCTCCTCCCTCCTCTCCACCCTCCTCTCCTCCTCTCCACCCTCCTCTCCACCCTCTCCTCCTCTCCTCTCCACCCTCCTCTCCACCCTCCTCCTCCTCTCCTCTCCACCCTCCTCTCATCTCCTCTCCTCTCCACCCTCCTCCTCCTCTCCTCTCCTCTCCACCCTCCTCTCCACCCTCCTCCTCCTCTCCTCTCCACCCTCCTCTCCACCCTCCTCCTCCTCTCCTCTCCTCTCCACCCTCCTCTCCACCCTCATCCTCCTCTCCTCTCCACCCTCCTCTCCACCCTCCTCCTCCTCTCCTCTCCTCTCCACCCTCCTCTCCACCCTCCTCCTCCTCTCCTCTCCTCTCCACCCTCCTCTCCACCCTCCTCCTCCTCTCCTCTCCACCCTCCTCTCCTCTCCTCCTCTCCACCCTCCTCTCCTCCTCTCCACCCTCTTCTCCTCCCTCCTCTCCACCCTCCTCTCCTCTCCACCCTCCTCTCCTCTCCTCCTCTCCACCATCCTCTCCTCCCTCCTCTCCACCCTCCTCTCCTCTCCTCCTCTCCACCCTCCTCCTCCTCTCCTCTCCACCCTCCTCTCCTCTCCTCCTCTCCACCCTCCTCTCCTCCTCTCCACCCTCCTCTCCTCCCTCCTCTCCACCCTCCTCTCCTCTCCTCTCCTCTCCACCCTCCTCTCCTCTCCTCCTCTCCACCATCCTCTCCTCCCTCCTCTCCACCCTCCTCTCCTCTCCTCCTCTCCACCCTCCTCTCCTCTACTTTCCACCCTCCTCTCCTCCCTCCTCTCCACCCTCCTCTCCTCTCCTCTCCTCTCCACCCTCCTCTCCTCTCCTCCTCTCCACCATCCTCTCCTCCCTCCTCTCCACCCTCCTCTCCTCTCCTCCTCTCCACCCTCCTCTCCTCTACTTTCCACCCTCCTCTCCTCCCTCCTCTCCACCCTCCTCTCCTCCCTCCTCTCCACCCTCCTCTCCTCTCCTCCTCTCCACCCTCCTCTCCTCTACTTTCCACCCTCCTCTCCTCCCTCCTCTCCACCCTCCTCTCCTCTCCTCCTCTCCACCCTCCTCTCCTCTACTTTCCACCCTCCTCCTCTCCACCCTCCTCTCCTCCTCTCCTTTTTTGATCCACTTTTTCTCCTCCTATTTTTCTTGTATTTTTCTCCCATCCCAATTTAGTCGTTATGCCAATTCCCCCCTCCCCTTCCTGGTCGTTGCGTGCATTTGCCCCCTACTTGCCGGTCTAGGGAGCCCTGAAGTCTATCACATGCGTCCTCCGATACATAGGAGACAGCCAGCAGCCTCTTTTCACCGGGCAGCGAGGACTCTCATTGGGTGAGTGTAACGCGTGGGAGGGCACACTACCTCACACAGATCCCTTCCTCGCTGTGCAGGCGCCCTGACCGACCTGTAGGAGTCGCTGTTTACAACGACCAGATTACCACCCACCGGCTTCCCTCCCGCTGACACTGCCAATTGTGTCAGTATGACGACCGCCCAAGCCGGAGGTACCGCTGACAGCTGGATTCGATACCAGTGTCTCCGCGGTGGTAGACAGATGCTTAGTCCGCTGCGCTACCCAGGCCGCCTGGTGTCTTATCTTCTTGTCTGACTCTGGAAAAGACGGTGATGTTGGTATCTATCTTCTAGTCTGACTCTGGAGAAGACGTGATGTTGGTATCTATGTTCTAGTCCAGTGGTTCCCAACCTTTTTCCCCCCAGGGACCCCCAAACATCTCTGATGAAATTCGCGGACCCCCTCCTAATAAGATACCATAAAATACTTTTATTTTTTTCATTTTAATAACAAACTGCTTATACACAGGCATATGCATCACAATTAGACCCACTATGCTTCTTTGACTTGTGCCTTCAATCAACAAATCTCATCTTGCACCATATGTATTTCAAAATGTTTGGCCAATATTCAAATGCTGTATTCATCCTCTCAAATCAGGCCCTAATGGTGAACGGTTTGCATTTATGGAACAAATCAATGCAACAAATTAAACTAAATATGAGACAGGAAATTCCAATCAGTAGCAGAGAGAATCTGTCCTAGCTGGGTTTAATACCTTTTTTTTGTCATTTTAATAACAAACTGCTTATACACAGGCATATGCATCACAATTAGACCCACTATGCTTCTTTAACTTGTGCCTTCAATCAACAAATCTCATCTTGCACCATATGCATTTCAAAATGTTTGGCCAATATTCAAATCCTGTATTCATCCTCTCAAATCAGTCCCTAATGGTGAACGGTTTGCATTTATGGAACAAATCAATGCAACAAATTAAACTAAATATGAGACAGGAAATTCCAATCAGTAGCAGAGAGAATCTGTCCTAGCTGGGTTTAATACCTTTTTTTTGTCATTTTAATAACAAACTGCTTATACACAGGCATATGCATCATAATTAGACCCACTATGCTTCTTTGACTTGTGCCTTCAATCAACAAATCTAATCTTGCACCTTATGTATTTCAAAATTTTGGCCAATATTCAAATCCTGTATTCATCCTCTCAAATCAGGCCCTAATGGTGAACGGTTTGCATTTATGTTGAATGAAGTAAGAATCCACTGCAGTAAAAATATCCTCACCTCGAGTGGTGGTAGTAAGGTTGACTGACATGAGAATGTCCTGCTTCAGATCCTCATTTTCAATATATTGCACATAAACGATGAGCACAGCCTCGTCTGCGACAGTTGTAGTTTCATCAAGTTGTATGGCAAATGGACCCTTTCTAAGCTTTTCTGACAGCTGCTGCTCGCAATCACTTGACATCTTATCAATTCGGTATTTCACTACATTGTTCGAGAGTGGTACTGATTTTAGTTTATCCACCACCTGTGGGCCGCACAGTTTCTAAACCATTTTGATGCAGGCTGGTTTGATGAGCTGCTCGCCAATATTGTGCGGTTTCTTTGCTTTTGCAATTAAAAGCGAACACTCAAAGGAGGCTTCGGTAGCCTTCTGTAAATCACTGCCACCCCTGCTCCACGCTACTCTAACATCAACAGGCTTGTTCGCCTTGAGAGACTGTTCTTTCCTCCGAAAAAAGTCTGGATCCTTCCCAACGGTTTCTGGGTGCTAGACGCCTGATGTCTCTTCAGCTTGCTGGGCTTCAGGCTCGAGTTTGCCAACTTTTCTCCACAAATCACACACTCAGGTCGTTTGTCTGGTCCCTCAGTGAAGCCCATGGTGATGTAATTTTTGCGATTGCTGTAGGTCCTAACTTTTTTTGCAGATAAGCTGCCATCATCTCCTTTTCGTTTGTCACACATTTTCGCCTCTGGCGGCTGACTGCAGACGAGCCGAGAAAGTTAACTAGCGTGCTAGGCTAGCTACAGAAAGTGATACAGTCAACTGATTCGCGTTTTAGCGGCTACCCGGTAGCCTACTGTTAACATTCAAAAATCATGTCTAGATGTTTATTTATTTATCTTTATTTTTTTATTGTAGTGGAGAGACTATTCATGCTTCTGATGATAAAAAAAAAAGCAAAAAAAAAAAAAAAAACTCAAATCATCTGTGGTCTGGCGGACCCCCTGCGCCCCCTGGCGGACCCCCAGGGGTCCGCGGACCCCAGGTTGGGAATCACTGTTCTAGTCTGACTCTGGAGAAGACGGTGATGTTGGTATCTATCTTCTAGTCTGACTCTGGAGAAGACGTGATGTTGGTATCTATCTTCTAGTCTGACTCTGGAGAAGACGTGATGTTGGTATCTATCTTCTAGTCTGACTCTGGAGAAGACGTGATGTTGGTCTCTATCTTCTAGTCTGACTCTGGAGAAGACGTGATGTTGGTATCTATCTTCTAGTCTGACTCTGGAGAAGACGTGATGTTTCAAGTTTCAAGTTTCAAGTTTCTTTAATAGTTGTCATACAGAAGTACAGAATACTTTTGTACAAAATGCTTCTTAGTGTTGCGCTCCAGAGACTGTGCAAGACAAGATAAGTATGAAATAAAAACATAGTAAAATTAGAAGTAAAAAAAAGAGGTCACAGTGTTCAGTTTAGACATATGTACAATGTTCGATGCAGAATAGACGTAGTTACCATACAATATACAATACTGTGCAGTGTACTAATATACAATACTATATAGTGCAAGGCAGAAATGGAGAAATGGGACGAGGTGCAATTTAGGTACAATTCACAGTAGGTGTACGAGTTGTAGTGCAAATCCTTTATCAATAAATATAAAGTGTAAGTGTGTTTGTGTGGTCTAAAGTGTGGAGAGTGGGTGCTGCAGTGTGTTGTTTGTTTGAGTGAGTGTGTGCGTGTGGGTGTGTGTGCTGTGTGCATTTGATGGTTGTTGCCTAGTGATTATTGTTCGTTTAGCGATTATTGTTCGTTTAGCAGCCTGATGGCCTGGGGATAGAAGCTTCTTCTGAGTCTTTCTGTGCTCGCCTTAAGACTCCGGTATCGCTTGCCTGACCGCAGCAGTTCAAAGAGGCAGTTGTTCGGGTGGCTCGAGTCCTTAATAATTCTCTTAGCCTTCCCCTTGCACCGCTTGTTGTAAATGTTCTGGAGGGTGGGAAGCCCCCCTCCAATTGTGCGTTCGGCTGAAGAACTGTTGGTATCTATCTTCTAGTCTGACTCTGGAAAAGACGGTGATGCCAACATCACCAACATGCCAACATCACCGTCTTATTAGGGCTGACCTTCAAATTTTTTTTTGGAATCCGCAGCTTCGGTGCCGAGATTCGATTTTAATTCGAAGCTTCGAGAATTATTTTTTTTAAATATAATATTTTTATGAATACATTTTTTATTTTATTTTAATGTTGTGGGACTTGTACAGCACTTTGTTCAACTTTGTCAGTGCTGTAAAGTTTAAACCTTTTTAAATCTTAGACAAACAAAACAGTTTGCTTTCATGAAATATTGTAAGCCGTCATTTGAGGCTTTATAAAAGCAGCACAATGAACACAAATCTGTCAGTGCCGAGTCCGACCTCATCTTAAATAACAAACAGCATTGCTTGTTGTAATTAACAAAGAGAGGCAGAGTTGATTTAGCAAAAAAATTTAAAATATTTTCTTTTATCTTTTTTTATTTATTTTTTTCATATTCGAATCCCATGCCCATCGAACAAAGCTTCGAATCTTCGAAGTATTTAAGACAGCCCTAGTTGGTATCCATCTTCTTGTCTGACTCTGGAGAAGACAGTAAGCTCATTTCCCATAATGTTCCTTTAACAACGATCTCCCTTCAAATGTAATGTTATGAATCTCCGTCCTCATATCCCTCTTAGTTACACACACACGTGTTGAGGTTCAGTGCCTTGCTCGAGGGCACCAGAGATGGCGGGAAATGTAGATGTAACACCCGCCACTCTTCAGTCACCAGCTCACAGCTGGAATACACCCTCCTGTCAGTGGGCTTAAGTGTCGTGTCTGTCGTGGTTGTTATAGTGAGGTACATAATGTCGTGTTGTGTCTGTCATTGTTGTTGTTGTTATAGTGAGGTACATAATGTCGTGTATAAAGCGTTGTGTTGGAAGAATAGCTGCTTCTTCCGGAGCTTAATGAGGATCCGAGTAAACGGAATGACATTCCGCGATCCGTGACTTAATTAATTTTGGCGCTTGACTAATAGCTAATAACAGAACCTCCCCTCGCAGGTAGAGCAGCTTACCGCGTACGTTCCGACAAGCGAACATACGGCTCTCCTCCCAAGTGCTAAATCAAACTGGGACCCGAGCCAGTGGGGAGTGCTTATCTGCTTATCGAACAAGTAAAAACAAAAGTTTTATGCGGGGAAAGCGACGAGGCAGTCGACGGGGGGATTGGTATTTCCACACGGAGGTGGCCCACCGCGTCGGGGGCGGGGGAAAACAATCGCGGCAGACGTTTTCTCACGAGGCTGTCACAGAGACGGGGGGTCTCTGTAGCCCAGGGTGGCTGGCTACCGCGGAGCGGGGCTGTGTTGACGTGCGTCTGGGAGTGATAGATTGCCGGACGTGAACGGGCCGAGGGGGGCGGGGGGGTTGGTGGAGGGGGGGGGGGGGGGGGCATGCTGAGCGCTGAATGAGATTAGCGTGGCTAAGCAAAGAGTCGTTATAGTTGAGAAACAACACAACTGATGGCTCCAATGTTGTTTCAGAAACACCAGACGAACGGTACGAGAATAGTTTGGGCTTCTCCCTCCTATACAGAGGTTTAATCTGACGTCACTTTACATTTACATTTAGTCATTTAGCTGATGCTTTTATCCAAAGCGACTTACAAGTTCTGTACGACAAGTCATCAGGAAGGGTACAACTCTATCAGCTGAGTAACAAGGTTCATCAGAGTGTTGAGTGCTACAGTGTAGGTTAGTTTATTAGGACAAGTGCACGACAGTAAGGTTAGTTAGGGTTAGATTATTATTATTTCTTCTTTTCAGATAGTGGTTGAAGAAGTGCGTCTTTAGTCGGCGGCGAAAGATTGGACGGGTTTCGGCTGTCCTAACTGGGGTGGGTAGTTCATTGCACCATTGTGGGGCAAGGACTGAGAAAAGGCAGGTTCTCCTAGATGACCCTCCCGGAGCTCGGATAGGAGTGGGTCTGAGACGGCCAGAAGATGACTTTAGTTTCCCACGCGGTCCACCCGTACAGGGATTTATCATTGGGAAAATGTATTATCGGCTATTGTAATAATTCTGCCTCGTGAACATTGGCAAGCTTTGCATTTCTGCACAAAATGAGTTCCCTTCTATCACTAACATTATTGTTTAAGCATTTTTGGTTGAAATTAAATTACACGTACTTATTTAACCATTTAATTGCGAATTGTTTCATGTTGAGCTATATATTGTGGATGAATACACACAGAACCCCAGTTAGGACAGCCGAAACCCGTCCAATCTTTTGCCGTCGACTAAAGACGCACGTCTTCAACCACTATCAAAAAAAAAGAAGAAATTAAATAAAAAAATGTAACCCTAACTAACCTTACTGTCATGCACTTATCCTAATAAACTAACCTACACTGTAGCGTGCAACACTTTGATGAACATTGTTACTCAGCTGATACAGTTGTGCCCTTCTTGCTGTCTTGTCGTACAGAACTTGTAAGTCGCTTTGGATAAAAGCGTCAGCTAAATGACTAAATGTAAATGTAAATGTAAATGAAAGGTACACCATGCCAATGTTCATGCTTTATTTGTTTTAAACGAGACGATTTAGAAAACGTGTCCCATTGGAAATACATTGCAATTTCAAGCGAGGTGGACCGGCCCAGAAACGACAACAATGACTAGAATCCAGAGAGGAAAGAGAAGACGATACACAGTCTGCTCTCTTTTCTTTCTGTCTCTCTCTCCGCTCGATGATTTAGAGTGACGGTGAAACCACCGTCCTTCCAGACACAAAGGCAACCCCCGAGTCAGTGTAGTAATCCTTTTCAAAATCCACAGTCCGCGTTGTGTCCTCCGCACATCTGTTCTGCAGATGGTCTCTCTCTCCCGCAGATGGTCTCTCTCCCGGGGACCCAGGACACGGGGAGCTGGGAGGAGAGACGGGGGAGACGGACGTTAGCGTTCACTGATGGAGCGGCCAGCGATCCGCTATTAAGATCAAGACGTTCTGTTTGCGTGTCGAGGAGGGCTCCTCCTCGTTCAAAGCATTTCATTTGGGATCATCAGAATGCAAAGTATGTCAGGTCAGGTGGGCACTGGGCACGGAGGATGATGGCCGGCTGTGCTAACTTTGAAACGGTGGAGTAAAGGTAGGAAAACATTTCCCCTGAAAGGGGCGTGGCCTTAAGGTTCAGGGGCCCCGTCTCAACATCAACTAGTCTCCCCCCCCCCCCCTGCCCTCCCAGCATGCACTGCATGCACGTTGATGTAGCGGGCCATATATATTAGTTCCTGGGTACTAGGAGGAGAGAGAGAGAGAGACACACAGAGAGGGAGAGGGAGAGGGAGAGAGAGAGACACACACAGGGGGGGATAGGGAGAGAGAGGGAGAGAGAGAGAGAGAGAGGAGAGGGGGAGAGAGAGAGAGACACAAAGGGGGGGATAGGGAGAGAGAGAGATAGAGAGGGGGAGAGAGAGAGAGAGAGACACACAGGGGGGGATAGGGAGAGAGAGGGAGAGAGAGAGATAGAGAGGGGGGAGGGGGAGAGGGAGAGACACAGAGAGAGGGAGAGGGAGAGGGAGATGGAGAGAGAGGAGAGGGGGAGAGAGAGAGCGAGAGAGGGAGAGAGAGACACACACAGGGAGAGAGAGAGAGAGAGACTACAAAGACATGCCATATATCAAATGAAACAGTAAATGATGAGGTTTCCGAAGATATGATGCATTATATTCTACCTCGCCCAGAATCACAACAGGAAGCCAATGAAAATGTAACGTTTAAGGCAAATTTGCACATCAGGCGACGGGAAGCTGCTGTAGCCACTGTGCCAAACTCACCCATCACTCAATGGAGTTTACATGACTTGCTTCATGTCAGGAGCGAGGTTTCTTCTACATATCCACACTGGCACATTTTGCTTTATCAATCCAGGGTGCGTTTGCTTTGTCAATCCGGGGGCCCTGCTAGCGGGCGGGGCCCATTTCAGTTGGTTACGGCCGCCTATGTCCCCCCCGATATATGTGTATATACCAGTCCGGTCGATAACCACAACGAACCTTTTAATTAATTATAATAATTAACTTTGATTAAACGGCACACGCATCCGCGGCAGGGCGTGGCGCGCGTCGCCTCTGACGAATAGACCTCTCACATGTGTCGTACAGTATTTCCCGGTAATCTCCTGTAGCGATAGGAGAGTGAATGGTCTATTAACGGATTGCTCCGAGCTTTGTCTGTGGAACGTGACGGACTCGCTTCCTCTACGTCTCCGCGCTCTCATGCCGCTTTCTCTCTTCGCTGAAGCGGGGTATTTGGACACTTGAAGCGGCAGTTTAAAAAAAGAAGAAAAAAAAGACCTAGCCAAAACTAGCTCAGCGTTGCAGCATTGCAGTCTTCTAGCAATGTGGCTCTTAGAATTAGGCTAATTAACAGAACATAAATGGTAATGGGTGCATTCATTAAAACATTAATTTGATCCAAAGCGCTTTACAATTGGTTCCTCACATCTTACCCGTTCGTTCACACACCGAAACAATGGGACACCTCCACACGCTGCCCAGAAGAGACATCACAGTGTGTTTGGGGCCTCTTTCGCCTCTTTCTCCTCCACACCGCACGCTTGGCCGCGCCGCGCCGGGGGCAGGGGGCTGAGGGAGGGGGGGGGGGGGGGGGGGACATGGCCGCACCGCGCCTCTTGAATCGGGTTTCACGGGACCCTCCGGTCACCAAACTGGCTCACGACGCGGAAGCTTTCAACTCAAATAAAAACACTAAAACCGGGTGATTATTCAGAAGAAGTCTCCCGCCTCCAGACAGCAGCAGCGACTGCTCCGTACAGTACGTACAGTAGGAAGTCACTCCTAGGCCGTGACATTTATTCCATTAGGAAGCGAGCGTTTGATAAATTACATGTCTAAAATCCCAGAAATCCCTCACAGGCCTTGGCAGAGTGGGGCTAGCGAAGGGTTAACATCCTCACATTGTTCTGAATCATAACCCCCCCCTCCCTGTCCTTCTATTATCATCATCATCATCATCATCATCATCATCATCATCATCATCATCATCATCATCATCATCATCATCATCATCATCATCATTTTTATTTTTTTATCCACTTTTTCTTCCCATTTTCTATTTTTCTCCCATCCCAATTTCGTGTATCCAATTCTTCCCTCCCCTGTCTTGAACGTTGCTAGACTATGCCTCCCACTGGTCGGTTGTAGTGAGGACAGAAGCCTTGCATCACGCGTCCCCTCCTGTACACGAGGAGGCAGCCTGTCGCATCTTTTCACGGCAGCAGCTCGAACTCAGTGACGAGGAGTAACGCGTGGGAGGCTCACGCTGCCCGCGTCACTTCCTGCTTCCGTCGCACCGGCGTCACCAAACCGACCTGTAGGAGTCGCTGTCCACAACGTCCGATCCCCACCCACCGGCTTTCCCACCCTCTAACACTGCCAATTGTGTTAGTATGAACGACCGGCCAGCCGGTAGCAACGCCGAGAGCTGGGCTCGAACCCAGCGTCTCCTGCGTTAGTAAATTTGATTTTATTTTATTACGGATCCCCATTAGCTGGTGCCATGGCAACCAGCTAGTCTTCCTGGTGTCCACACAAAAAAACATACAAAAACAATTATTGCAAAACAGAATTATTAAAAGTCAGTACTCAACACACAATACACAATGAGACTAACAATTAAGATGGCTAAAATTACATACAAGCAAAGAAACAGAAAACTAAAAAACAAAAACAAAATACTTTACAGTGTTAAATACAATTTAAGATTGTTTTTACAAGTGAATCTTTTTAAGAATTGCTTTCAGAATGCTCATCAATGTTTCTAAAACGTTAGGTTATGACTATAACCAAGTTCTGTTAGTTAGGGGCGATGCTTGGCATCACTACTGCACTATCTCGCGTACGTGCACGCGTACTGAATAAACCACAAATGTACCTCTAATACCAGTATTAGTCTGACCACACCCCTCATCAGCTTACCTTCATAAGCAGGTGTGTGGTCACCTGCTCTCCTCCTTCCCAAGCTTTCACCACAAGGTGAGGACAAGGGCTGCAGCGGCCGTCTGATGCCAAGCATCGCCCCTAACTAACAGAACTTGGTTATAGTCATAACCTAACGTTCTGTATCGTTAGTGGCTTAGCTTGGCATCACTACTGCACAAGGGAGGCCAAGCGGAGCCACTTGGCTGACAAATACACCCCGCTGACAGCCCCCCAAAACCATCAGAACAGGGAGGGCCGAGCCCCACCGACCCCCCCTAATGGAGGGTAGCCCCCCTATTAGGGACGTCACGGGAGGGCGACGGACCCGACCGTGCGAAGAGGCACTCAAGCAACTCAACGCACAGGGTGAGCAGACCGTGGCTTGACCCCACGACTACACACACGCACAACCCGCATGCCACCCGGGAACGAACGGAGGAACAACCTCGTTACTGCCCCCAGAATCACGGGGTCAAGGGCAAACCCAACCCCGTGGCAAGGCCGTAGCAGCGGAGCACGAAGGAAGACCCAGACCCACCAAAAGGACTGGACTCCCTAGAATGGGGGCCCGGAGAAGTCCATGATGCCAGCATCAAGACCCCACCAGGTGGGCACGTAGTGCCCCGCCCCCCACATCGCCAGCGTATTCGGACAAAGGCCCCTCAGTTACTGCACCTGGTATTCCCAGGCGGAACCAACCAGGCCAGAACCTGCCCAGCTTCCGAGATCGGACGAGATCGGGCGTGTTCAGGTCGGTATGGCCGTAAGCTGAGCGGGCCCCGTCCCCCCAATAGTACACCGCCTGGCACACTGACCCTGCAGAACAGGCAGTCAGCATGGCCGTAAGCACACAAAAAAGGTTAACCAACGGAAGCAGGCAGCGCACCGGGGAAAAACCAGGCAACAGGCTGTTAACCCTAGCCTGGAGACTGCGGACGAGACAGGCGCCAGAGGGGACAGCTGAACACAGCCGCCCCGGCGGAAGGAGCGTAAGCTGGCGGTGTTGCATGACCAAGCCTCCATTTAACCACCCCCACCCAGAGGGGTCGAGGCAGAGAAGGCTGACACGATTGGCAGACGTCATGAACGTGCAGGGGCACCCTCAAACGGTGAACCCGGGAGTTGACACTGCTCCAACACACCAGGGAATCAACCACCTCGGTGTTACCCAATGCGGTGGTTGTTCCTATAACCCCTCAAGAAAAAACTCCAAAACACACCTGCGGGTATACACCGGCTATACCGCAGTACAAGTGTTTCAGTTTCCAAAAAGGGTTAACCCAGGCCTACGGGTCGCAAACATCACTTCGGACCGGGCCTGGCGGTACGGGAAGCACAGGGTCACCAGAGGAGGTCAAAAAACCACCCCCACAGGCCCCTCTTCGCCATGCGTGAGAGAGGAGCGAAAAATAATGGAGAACCAGCCCCTAAGCACACCGTACCTGGTATTCCCCGGCGGTCTCCCAACCAAGTACTAACCAGGACCAACCTGTGTAGCGGCCGAGATCCGACGAGATCGAGCGCGTACAGAATGGCATGGCTGTAAGCCATGACGACAGTGCTGAGTAAAAACATACCCAACCAGGGTCTCCATAGCGCTTAACCCTGTGACACCCAGACCGACCTGGCATTTTTCCCCCTGAAAAAAGCCCAAGTCCCTCAGGGTACCAGAACAGCAGATCTGCATCCCCGGCGGACAACGGGTTCAACTGATCTGGACCAGCGTGACCAGAACCAGTCCCGTGCCCTAACCACGCCGACATGCCTACTCCAGGAGAAGGGCAGATATGCGTGTTGATCTTAACATGAAAAGAAGGCGCCACCCAGACGTTCGGACGAACCGCGCCTGGTGGCCCACCCCAAGGGCGTGAGACCCCACTACATATGTTCAGATCCATCCCGTCATCATCCCCCAGACATGAACGAGAATCCGTCGACAACCCACCCAGGTCATGGGATGTGGTCGTCGGAAGAGGAAAAACCCCCATCTCAGTTGCTTTATAAAAACGCTGTTTCAACCACAAGCAACCAAGGCGTGCCAGTCAATCGCCTGTTTACAGCGAGCTAGCACTATACGTGCGTCGGGACACACCCCCATCAATGAACAGGCTATTTAGACCTGTCATTGAATCCCCAAGGCGCCCAGGGGAACGACAAGAGGGGTGTGACACTCCCTAACTCCAACACTTCTGGAATAGAAAGAAGGAAGCATCAACAGTATGTATCCCAGTCTACACAGCCGGGGTAAAACATTTTCACATTTTTACATCCCACCACCCTCCCATAGGAAAGAGACGGGGATCCCCAGAGAGACTTCCCACGCGAGCTGTACAGATTGAAAAGAATATATTGCACCTCGAGCCATGTAAAAAACTGGTTTTAGGGCCTCCGGGGAAGAGGCACTGAACCCATACACACTCAATAAACGAATTGAATCGAATATACATACAATAGAAAAGGACCCGTCTAGAGGGTCCACTCACTTTGACAATCTGAGGAGGAAGGCTCTGTACTCTGATGGAGGCTTCCTCACATGGAAGAAGGAGTCCGAACTCACAGAAGGCCTGAATAGGCGCTTGGTGAGGAGGAGCCCTGACCACCCCCCCTGAAAACAGATCCATCACATGGACCTGAACAGCACACGGAAGTCCTACCAACAGAGACGCGCACGGTGACGTACTCTATGGCGGGGGAATTCCTGTGGTGCACACGCCCAATATACCAGGCCGTGGGACCAGGAACTCCCTCCCCCCCCCCCCCCCCCCCCCCCCGTAACGTGCCGAACCGCCACGTGACGGGAACCTTGAAGGACAGGGGGTGTACCCCTGACCGACAGAACAATGGGGAGAGGAAAGGTTACCAGTTCACCCCTTTACGACCCCACACCCATGATACGACGTAACGACAAAAAGAGAATATGACACAGTCATAGTCAGCTCTATGAAGCGTTTCACAGCTCCACACAGCGCATGAGCTAACCTGCTATCTGATTTTTACTAAGGAAAAACACAGAATAGAGAAGGCTCTAAGAACCCCGGTCCAACATACACATGTGCTTCTGTGGCCAGTACAACCCAGTTGTAGGTCACATGACACACACAACCCATCATCACCTACAAAAAATGGCAAAAACACTCAACAGAGGAACGCCGTTTTTTTCACAATGAGAGAATACATCATTCTTGATTAGTATCGACCACAGGCCTTGCTAAGCACACATGACAGCAACCAAACCAATTTCCCTTTAGGAAATAAGTTTCTCCAGCAGATTTAGCACAACCTCAGCAATCAAGCTAAGAGTTACATCGTATCCCTACCACACAAAAGACACAATTAATGCACAACATGTCTGATAGGAGGTGATAAAGTCCCCAGGGAACCGGGGGGGAAAAACACAATCCTCCTATTTTACCCTCAATACGGCCAGTTAAAACAGGAAAACCTGTTAATGTGTGAACTCACTGTTCATTGTCATTACAGTCTGAGAAAGAACATTCTTTTACTCACTTGTCACCAAGCATAGCTTCATAGGTTAGTTGCCTTAGTAGTGAGTACACGGTACACATAAACACCATGATGTTTCTCACACAACAACCAGATCAATACATCACGATCTGCACGGAGAAGCTAACTGCCAGTGACAAAAACAGCTCACACACAACCCGCAACGTATCCCAAATGCATTGCAACAACACACGCTTTGGGAAAAAACACCGTTATTCACAATACATTTAGCAAAGTAAAACCAGAAGACGTGTTATGAGGTCTGGCCAACCCCGTACCTACCCGGAACGCAGATCAGCGAAGTGCAGTCACAAGACACCGTAGAACACAGCCGTCCTGTGTTGTTCGATCCGGGCAGCGTCGCCGCTCCACCAGTCGCTACAGTCCTCTTTGTTGACGCAATCCCCGTCTAGGCTCAGGCAGGGTCGACGAACATCCCCTGTCAAGGATGACGTCGTGGTCAAGAGTGTAAAACATGTTAAAATCAAAGCACGTTCAACAGAATAGCATCAAGCTAACGGCTGCTCCAACCGTTCGGGTGCTATTGCTTCCGCTCGCGAGACGCCGATCTAACGACGCACGCGATCAGAAGCGAGCTCCCGGCGGCGCGCGAGAAGCTAAGCTACCCCGCGCCAGGCCACTGACCGGCTAACCGTAAGCTATGAACATGTAAACAATGACATAACACTCACCCAGACAGGCCGCCGTTCTGAACCCTCCTCACTTTTTAAGAGAAAAGAGAAAACAAGACGTCAACACCGCTTCACAACGGTGACATTACCACGTCCGGCGGAATCAGCACAGTACCAACTGGCCTGTATAGCTGACTTTGAACATGAATCTGCCGCTATCGCACATTACATGCACATATCCCCTCGTGAAGGAATACTCTCATTTGGATATGAAAGATGGGGTCTTAACACGGTGACAGAGAGAATCCACTCGTCCAGAACACACAGGGATCACCAGTGTCAATGGTCGCGGCCCACTAGTTAAAACTATAATGGTCGCCAGACCAAGGCCTTCTGTCGCCTAGGCGGCTAAACAAAGGACCCTAGCCTGGGGCCGGTTTCCATAAACTTTGTCAAGTAGCCCCCATAGCACTAACAGACAAGTGGAGCCCGCCAGCAAACACTACTCACCCAACCTGGAACGCACCGCTCCTCACAACAGCGGCATGTCCGACAGTTCAGCTGTGGCCTGACAGGTTTCACCCCAACAAACACAGCAAGGAACTGCAGTTGAGAAGCATGCAGCGGCGTGCTCCCAATACGAAAACCGGTGGAGGGTTTTTAGAATGATCATCATCTTCTAGACACTCCAGTACGAAGACAATATCGCCGTATTTTCTCGAAAATAGTGAGAGAGAAAATAAAGATATGATGTCAACGTATCCTTGTTTCCCAAGCTGTTCCTAATCCAATTTCTTCCATCATGGTGTCAAGTGTGGGGATCTACCGAGGCACTTCTTCCTTGTGGTGAAAGCGAGAAGGAGGAGAGCAGGTGACCACACACCTGCTTATGAAGGTAAGCTGATGAGGGGTGTGGTCAGACTAATACTGGTATTAGAGGTACATTTGTGGTTTATTCAGTACGCGTGCACGTACGCGAGATAGTGCAGTAGTGATGCCAAGCTAAGCCACTAACGATACAGAACATCAATTTCACCATACCTTTAAAAAGAAAGAAAAAACACACAAAGTAATCAGAAGACGTTTTGGATAACATGGCTGCAGCTATACTCATGCATGACATATATTAATTTCCTTCCGGATTATGGCTCCTTTGAGTTTCTTTTTTAAACTGTCCTTGTTTTCCGTCCGTATAATATGTAATGGGATCCTATTCCAGTATGTTATGGCTCTATACATTGCAGTTTTCTTTAGAGCGTTGGTTCTAGGCAGAGGTAGGGTGAAGCGACTACTTGAAGCATGTCTGGTATTATGGTCATGTCTATCATTGGTGGATAAAAGCATAGAATACAATTGAGTGTGTTTACCCAAGGTACAAATGTTCTTTAAAAACCTAATCAAACTGCATGCTAGTCTCTCCTCCACCCTCATCCACGACAGTCTAGCATGCATTCCCTCCACACTATTCCTTATAGAGCAGTGAAGAGTGAGTCGGGCAGCTCTATTTTGAGTGAGCTGGAGTTTACTAAGCTCTTGCTTTGACGCGCTAGACCAAATTGCTGGGCAGTAGTCAAGATGGGACAAGACTAAAGATTGTACTACCATTTTAATTGTTGTAGTCGTTAGGAGGTAGGCATTTATTAGTTAGTGGCGAGCACCTTGCCCACTGCGCCAATCAGCCGCCCCATCATCATCATTTATTGATTCGTACATGGAATTACCACAGTCCAACAGTACATATTAATATGATCCACCAAATTCCATGGCCGAAAGGAACAGGAAGAAGAAAAATTCTTATTTGTATCTGCCCCTACACACATACACAGCACACTGATAGACTTATTGCAATGTCCACCAAACCAAACAGAATGTACATACGGTACCCATTTTGCAAAAATGGAAACATCAACACAACTAAATTAAATCAACATAAATAAACACATTTTGTGTATCTATCAGTCAAACTACATATTTAGGTTAATTAATTTATACACACACACACACACACGCACACACACATGTATCTATACATTTATATAATGTATTATTCTATATTATACTTTTATATACTATATAATTTTATTATTTTTATTTTATTATAATATAACTAAATCATACTATTTATACTACACCATACTACTATTATGACATCATAAAAAACCACGCTCCTCCAACGCGCCGAGATCCTTTTGTCGACCCCCGCGCGGTACGAACTCCTGCCGCAAAAATAAACGCGCGTGAAAACAGAAAGCACTAAAGGGGAAAAGACAACATCCATCCGTCCGTCCGCGTTTGTTTTACGCCTGTGAAAGTCCAACAGGAAGAAGCGGGGGGGCGTTGTTTTCCCCCCCTAACGACGTGTGGAGAGAGCTGCTGTGTCGTCTCTCCCCGGTCGGCATGTTTGCCCGGGCTTGTTTGGGTTCCCCTCCTACAGGGTCTCTCTTTTACCCTCCAGAGTCAACAGTCAACACGCTTTATTATCCACAGCGTCGGTTTAGGGGACATGTTCCCCTTCAAATACAGCTGATATGAAAGACAACCCCCTCCCCAAAAGAGGTAAAGCATAAGTGGGTCAACACATTTATATATCCTTCTTACCTGTAACTATATATTAAGCAACAATGTCAGACACCCCTACAGGACCGTACCATCAGACAGACACCCCTACAGGACCGTACCATCAGACAGACACCCCTACGGGACCGTACCATCAGACAGACACCCCTACAGGGCCGTACCATCAGACAGACACCCCTACGGGGACCGTACCATCAGACAGACACCCCTACGGGGACCGTACCATCAGACAGACACCCCTACAGGACCATACCATCAGACAGACACCCCTACAGGACCGTACCATCAGACAGACACCCCTACAGGGCCGTACCATCAGACAGACACCCCTACAGGACCGTACCATCAGACAGACACCCCTACAGGACCGTACCATCAGACAGACACCCCTACAGGACCGTACCATCAGACAGACACCCCTACAGGACCGTACCATCAGACAGACACCCCTACAGGACCGTACCATCAGACAGACACCCCTACAGGACCATACCATCAGACAGACACCCCTACAGGACCGTACCATCAGACAGACACCCCTACAGGACCGTACCATCAGACAGACACCCCTACGGGGACGTACCATCAGACAGACACCCCTACAGGACCGTACCATCAGACAGACACCCCTACAGGACCGTACCATCTCAGCCTTGCAGACGTGCCTCTCGCTCACAAATCTGCAGAAACAATACAGGAGAATAAATATTTGAAAGCAATACAGAATGCCTGAGAGCCTTACTGCATTAATTTCCATTATATTTGTGTCAGCGGGCACCTGGATGTTGTCGTCTTTTCCTTTACATAAATAAAGACATTTCCACCACGAATTGATGCAGAAAAAGCACATATTGGTGCATAAAAGTGAACCAGAATGCAGGAAATGAAGTGTTTGACACTCAGAATTTCCAGACCCCGGCTCTAAAGTCCCCCCCCCCCCCCCCCCACCCCTTGGTCCACACAGGGTGGGAACATCCTTTGTGCAAACGGGCCAAGACGGATGTACCCAGCGACCACAAACACACTGTAAGTCAAACAGCAACACGGAACACACAAACCCATTAGCGGAAAACAGCGAGGAGCGCGTGTTTGTGTGATGAGGTCCAGCCTTGTCGCTTCCAATCGCGTGTGTGTGTGAGGGGCTCCGCAAAACATACCGTCACTCACTTCCTCTGCAGCGCTGCCTGCCTGCCTGCTGCCTCGGCCAGCCAGCGGTGTCTCCTGAGAGAGCACAGATTACCAACAGATTCCTGGCTGCAGCCGCCGTTCATTACGTTGCATTCTGCTGCAGGCGGTGGTGGGTGTTGTCATCGTATACCTTGTGGAGCAGTGCAGCTGTGTCAGACACACACACGCCTCACACTGTGCTGGGAGCCACAGGCCTGCGTTTTGGTAATGACGGCCAGAGCGGTGTGAGAATGGTCCTAGTCAGTCCAGAACAGTGTGAGACAGGGTTCGCACAAGGTCATTGAAGTGCTTAAAGTGCTTGATTTTTTTACCCAAACAAGTCAAGGCCTGGAATTCCTTGAAAACAGCAAATCTTTTAACAAGGTGCTTAAAAAGTCATTGCAATTCAAATCAACCATTCGCATTGAAAATCTATATTTATTTTTTATTTTTTTGCCTATTGTCAGCGACTTTGGGTCTTTGAAAAGCGCTTTACAAAATAAATGTATTATTATTATTATTATTATTATTATTATTATTATTATTATTATTATTATTATTATTATTATTATTATTATTATTATTATTATTATTATTATTATTATACAAAAATTCAGAATCAAGAAATTGCATTTTTTTAATTTAAAGTGTAACTAATTATCGGAAATTGGTTTTAAGCCATACATTTTGGATTTTCCTATAAGAAAAAAAAAACAGCATTTAAAGTGAATTGTATCCCTTTAAATGCCCCTTTATATGAAAATAGTGCTTGAAAAAGTACTTGAAAGTCCGTGAATTTCATTTTACAATGTCTGTGGGAACTCTGGTGAGACTAGCCCTAGTTGGTCCAGAACAGTCTGAGTCCTAATCAGTCCAGAATCACCAAACCACTACCACCACCACCACCACCACCACCACCACCACCACCACCACCACCACCACCACCAACACCACCACCACTGCTGCCCTGGGAACTCCTTACATGGATCCCGGGATCTTTAGGAAGCTGGACTGATGTTGTTTCACTGTAGTATCAACAGTACTGTGTTCCCGCCAGGAGATAGGTTAGTCTTAAACAAAGAGTGAAACTCCTGGCAGCCATGTTGACTCCTGTCCCAGTGCAGTTGCAATTGAATGACAACAGTCTTGTGTCCACGCTATAAATAGCTGCTCTCGTTTTCCATTGTTTCTGAGGCCATTAGCGGCCTGCGCTCCTGGGCGCTGAGCCTCCTCCGCCCCGGCGCTGTTGGCAGGCGGTCCGGGAACATACTTCACACTGCCCTGGGAAATAACAACAGTTAGTGGCTCAAGCTAAACAGAAAGAAGAGGTCAGATGGTGAAGTAGAGCATTTTATTGATCCAGGGTCAGGGTCAGCGTTCATGTACTTGACGTTTATTTGTTACAATAAGATGCTGTTTAAGATTATTATTTTACTTGTTTCAAGGACACATTTGCTTAAAACTAGGTTTTATTTATCTTTTTTTTTTTTTTGCAGTGAGAGTTCTCTCTTCTAATTGGATAAAGTGGGAAGGGATACCAGGACATTTATTTTGTGTTTACTGCAGAGTGGAGGGACTGAGAGACCCATGTTACTGACCAGACACTCTATATCAGTGATGGCTGTTTACTGCAGAGAGGAGGGACTGAGAGACCCATGTTACTGACCAGACACTCTATATCAGTGATGGCTGTTTACTGCAGAGTGGAGGGACTGGGAGACTAACTGACCAGACACTCTATATCAGTGATGGCTGTTTACTGCAGAGTGGAGGGACTGGGAGACCCATGTTACTGACCAGACACTCTATATCAGTGATGGCTGTTTACTGCAGAGTGGAGGGACTGAGAGACCCATGTTACTGACCAGACACTCTATATCAGTGATGGCTGTTTACTGCAGAGTGCAGGGACTGGGAGACCCATGTTACTGACCAGACACTCTATATCAGTGATGGCTGTTTACTGCAGAGTGCAGGGACTGGGAGACCCATGTTACTGACCAGACACTCTATATCAGTGATGGCTGTTTACTGCAGAGTGCAGGGACTGGGAGACCCATGTTACTGACCAGATACTCTATATCAGTGATGGCTGTTTACTGCAGAGTGGAGGGACTGGGAGACCCATGTTACTGACCAGACACTCTATATCAGTGATGGCTGTTTACTGCAGAGTGCAGGGACTGGGAGACCCATGTTACTGACCAGACACTCTGTATCAGTGATGGCTGTTTACTGCAGAGCGGAGGGACTGGGAGACCCATGTTACTGACCAGACACTCTATATTAGTGATGGCTGTTTACTGCAGAGTGGAGGGACTGGGAGACCCATGTTACTGACCAGACACTATATATCAGTGATGACTGTTTACTGCAGAGTGGAGGGACTGGGAGACCCATGTTACTGACCAGACACTCTATATCAGTGATGACTGTTTACTGCAGAGTGGAGGGACTGGGAGACCCATGTTACTGACCAGACACTATATATCAGTGATGGCTGTGTTTACTGCAGAGTGGAGGGACTGGGAGACCCATGTTACTGACCAGACACTCTATATCAGTGATGGCTGTTTACTGCAGAGAGGAGGCACTGAGAGACCCATGTTACTAACCAGACACTCTATATCAGTGATGGCTGTTTACTGCAGAGTGGAGGGACTGGGAGACCCATGTTACTGACCAGACACTCTATATCAGTGATGGCTGTTTACTGCAGAGTGGAGGGACTGGGAGACCCATGTTACTGACCAGACACTCTATATCAGTGATGGCTGTTTACTGCAGAGTGGAGGGACTGAGAGACCCATGTTACTGACCAGACACTCTATATCAGTGATGGTTGTTTACTGCAGAGCAGGAGGGACTGAGAGACCCATGTTACTGACCAGACACTCTATATCAGTGATAGCTGTCAGACCCATGTTACTGACAAGACAATCTATATCAGTGATGGCTGTTGGAATGTAGAGCTATTTAGCACTAACCAATAAATACCACTTACAGCACTTTTAACACTCTGCTTCACATTCACACAGTTACACACATTAACACCAGGAACTACCCAGTACAACCACAGTCTGACACTGTTGACCACTAGGAGCTGCCCAATACAACCACAGTCTGACACTGTTGACCACTAGGAGCTGCCCAGTACAACCACAGTCTGACACTGTTGACCACTAGGAGCTGCCCAGTACAACCACAGTCTGACACTGTTGACCACTAGGAGCTGCCCGGTACAACCACAGTCTGACACTGTTGACCACTAGGAGCTGCCCAGTACAACCACAGTCTGACACTGTTGACCACTAGGAGCTGCCCAGTACAACCACAGTCTGACACTGTTGACCACTAGGAGCTGTCCAGTACAACCACAGTCTGACACTGTTGACCACTAGGAGCTGTCCAGTACAACCACAGTCTGACACTGTTGACCACTAGGAGCTGCCCAGTACAACCACAGTCTGACACTGTTGACCACTAGGAGCTGCCCGGTACAACCACAGTCTAACACTGTTGACCACTAGGAGCTGTCCAGTACAACCACAGTCTGACACTGTTGTCCACTAGGAGCTGCCCAGTACAACCACAGTCTGACACTGTTGTCCACTAGGAGCTGCCCGGTACAACCACAGTCTGACACTGTTGTCCACTAGGAGCTGCCCAGTACAACCACAGTCTGACACTGTTGACCACTAGGAGCTGTCCAGTACAACCACAGTCTGACACTGTTGTCCACTAGGAGCTGCCCAGTACAACCACAGTCTGACACTGTTGTCCACTAGGAGCTGCCCGGTACAACCACAGTCTGACACTGTTGACCACTAGGAGCTGCCTGGTACAACCACAGTCTGAGACTGTTGACCACTAGGAGCTGCCCAGTACAACCACAGTCTGACACTGTTGACCACTAGGAGCTGCCCAGTACAACCACAGTCTGACACTGTTGACCCCTAGGAGCTGCCCAATACAACCACAGTCTGACACTGTTGACCACTAGGAGCTGCCCAGTACAACGACAGTCTGACACTGTTGACCACTAGGATCTATCCGGTACAACCACAGTCTGACACTGTTGACCTCTAGGAGCTGCCCAGTACAACCACAGTCTGACACTGTTGACCACTAGGAGCTGCCCAGTACAACCACAGTCTGGCACTGTTGACCACTAGGAGCTGCCCAGTACAACCACAGTCTGACACTGTCCACAGTCTGACACTGTTGACCACTAGGAGCTGCCCAGTACAACCACAGTTTGACACTGTTGGCCACTAGGAGCTGCCCAGTACAACCACAGTCTGACACTGTTGACCACTAGGAGCTGCCCAGTACAACCACAGTCTGACACTGTTGACCACCAGGAGCTGCCCGGTACAACCAGTCTGACACTGTTGACCACTAGGAGCTGCCCAGTACAACCACATTCTGACACTGTTGACCACTAGGAGCTGTCCAGTACAACCACAGTCTGACACTGTTGACCACTAGGAGCTGCCCAGTACAACCACAGTCTGACACTGTTGACCACTAGGAGCTGCCCAGTACAACCACAGTCTGACACTGTTGACCACTAGGAGCTGCCCAGTACAACCACAGTCTGATACTGTTGACCACTAGGAGCTGCCCAGTACAACCACAGTCTGACACTGTTGACCACTAGGAGCTGCCCGGTACAACCACAGTCTGACACTGTTGACCACTAGGAGCTGCCCAGTACAACCACAGTCTGACACTGTTGACCCCTAGGAGCTGCCCAGTACAACCACAGTCTGACACTGTTGACCACTAGGAGCTGCCCAGTACAACCACAGTCTGACACTGTTGACCACTAGGAGCTGCCCAGTACAACCACAGTCTGACACTGTTGACCACTAGGAGCTGCCCAGTACAACCACAGTCTGACACTGTTGACCACTAGGAGCTGCCCAGTACAACCACAGTCTGACACTGTTGACCACTAGGAGCTGCCCGGTACAACCACAGTCTGACACTGTTGACCACTAGGAGCTGCCCAGTACAACCACATTCTGATACTGTTGACCACTAGGAGCTGCCCAGTACAACCACAGTCTGACACTGTTGACCACTAGGAGCTGCCCAGTACAACCACAGTCTGACACTGTTGACCACTAGGAGCTGCCCAGTACAACCACAGTCTGACACTGTTGACCACTAGGAGCTGCCCAGTACAACCACAGTCTGACACTGTTGACCACTAGGAGCTGCCCAGTACAACCACAGTCTGACACTGTTGACCACTAGGAGCTGTCCAGTACAACCACAGTCTGACACTGTTGACCACTAGGAGCTGCCCAGTACAACCACAGTCTGACACTGTTGACCACTAGGAGCTGCCCAGTACAACCACAGTCTGACACTGTTGACCACTAGGAGCTGCCCAGTACAACCACAGTCTGACACTGTAGACCACTAGGAGCTGCCCGGTACAACCACAGTCTGACACTGTTGACCACTAGGAGCTGCCCAGTACAACCACAGTCTGACACTGTTGACCACTAGGAGCTGCCCAGTACAACCACCGTCTGACACCGTTGACCACTAGAAGCTGCCCAGTACAACCACAGTCTGACACTGTTGACCACTAGGAGCTGCCCAGTACAACCACCGTCTGACACCGTTGACCACTAGAAGCTGCCCAGTACAACCACAGTCTGACACTGTTGACCACTAGGAGCTGCCCAGTACAGCCACAGACTGACACTGTTGACCACTAGGAGCTGCCCAGTACAACCACAGTCTGACACTGTTGACCACTAGGAGCTGCCCAGTACAACCACAGTCTGACACTGTAGACCACTAGGAGCTGCCCAGTACAACCACAGTCTGACACTGTTGACCACTAGGAGCTGCCCAGTACAACCACAGTCTGACACTGTTGACCACTAGGAGCTGCCCGGTACAACCACAGTCTGACACTGTTGACCACTAGGAGCTGCCCAGTACAACCACAGTCTGACACTGTTGACCACTAGGAGCTGGCCGGTACAACCACAGTCTGACACTGAGCCCTCCCACTGGAAGGTTGGGGGTTAAGTAATGTCCAGTTGTTTTTTGGGACGACAGGGAGACAGTGGCTCAGGAGGTAGAGGGTTTGCCTGGCTAATCGGAAGGTTCCCGGTTCGACTCCCGCTCCTCCCGGGCAGCATGTCAAAGTGTCCTTGAGCAAGACACTTAACCCCTAACTGCTCCAGATGAGCAGGTTGGCACCTTGCATGGTCGCCTCGGCCATCGGTGTGTGAATGTGTGAGTGAATGGGTGAATGTGGGTAAAGCGCTTTTGGATAAAAATAAAAATAGATCCATCTGTCCTGTGATTAGTAGAGAGAGGATTGTTGAAGCTGTTTTCTATCAATTGTTGAATATTTTGATGTGATTTATAGGCTGCGGCTTCAACTCTTAAACCGCTGGACTCTGTCTATCATTCTGCCCTCAGATGTATTACTGGTGACAGATATGATACACACCACTGTGTCCTTTATGATATAATATATGATACCCACCACTGTGTCCTTTATGATATAATATATGATACACACCACTGTGTCCTTTATGATATAATATATGATACACACCACTGTGTCCTTTATGATATCATATATGATACCCACCACTGTGTCCTTTATGATATAATATATGATACCCACCACTGTGTCCTTTATGATATAATATATGATACCCACCACTATGTACTTCATGAAAAGGTTGGATGGCCTTCTCTGGTTGAAAGGCGTAACTATCATTGGTATTTGTTTATTTTTAAAGCCCTTATTGGTAAACGTCCCTCTTACATCACATCACTGTTGGAATGGAATCTTGGAACCTATTCTACACGTTCAGATGACTGTTCTCAGGGTTCCTCCAGTTTGCTCTGAACTAGGAAAAACTGCTTTTTCCTTCGATGCTTCCAACACCCAGAATGTCCTCCGACTGACTCTGAAACTGAAGGTTCTTCCTTCTCTCGCTGCATCTAAAAGTATGATCTCTGACCACCGTGTGTCGACTTGTAACTGTCTTAACAGATTTATTGTTTATTCTTATTTATTGTGCCTGTGACATTTCTGATAAACCGTGTCTTGTTTTGTAATAATAATAATAATAATACATTTAATTTATATAGCACACTGTAAACTCAAACGATATCTCAAGGTGCGTACACGCTCGTTGTCACTGTAAGCGAGGGTAACCTCAGTGTCTCACGTGTTGAAATAAAGGTTTGAAAGATGAAAATGCAAAGCGCTATAGAAAGGCAGTCCATTTAGGCTACCATTTGTTTTCTATCGCTCTGTTTGAAATCAGATTATTCACGTTTTTCTCATCAGTCTTTAAAAGCATTCAAAATAATTACATAATGGAACGTGGACAGACGAGGGGGGAGTCGTGAGTAATGTCATTCCCGTCCATTTGTAAGTGATTCAGAGCCATGCACTATAATAATCTTGTTGTGACTGAATTATGGAAAACATCATCTATATACCACGGCACACATATCTTGTTGGTTGCTGCGATTAGAAATTCATTCCCACAGATTGCATTTGTAAAATAAAGGACAAGACAACACAGTGTTTAGGACGAGATTCACGCCTTTCTGACCATCTTCGGACTAGTAGGGCCTAGGGGGTGTTAGGATGGGGTTCGGCGGAGCCCAATAGCAGAACACAGGAGGAGAGAGAATGGAGCGTTTTAGGGTGTTTTAATATTATTCCCCAAGTAGACAGGTTACAGCGAATACAGAAATGTGCGACAGGTACAAGAATGGGTAGTCGGCGAGAGCAGGGGCACTCCTTGTGTAGCACGGGGCGACAGGTACAGGAGTGTGCCGTAGATGAGAGCAGGTGCACTCCTTGTGCAGCACGGGGCAGTAGACACAGTAGTGTAGTGGGCAGTAGTGGGCGAGAGCAGGAGCACTCCTTGTGCAGCACGGGGCAGTAGACACAGTAGTGTAGTGGGCAGTAAAAAGATGGCGCCGCTATGCCCGGTCGCCTGTCTGTTCGCTCCGTCGAGATTGTGCTTACTTTTGTTAATATTTATAGTTTTAAGAGTTTTGTCTGTACCAACAGTAGGTGCATTTAATGTGTATGACCGTCAGTCACTTATAGACATCGGATTACGGGAAACTTACCGATTGGATTACTCCCTGAATCAGCTTTCCGAACCGCAGCAATGGCCTTTGGAGATTCTCAGAACAATGGGACCAGATCCTGACCCCAGGAACAAAGGAATCACCAGGCGACGAGGGAAGAGAGCTGGGATCCGTAACAGGCTGAGATCCAGACGACACCGAACGCCACTACCCAGTATATTGCTAGCCAATGTACAATCAATTGACAATAAACTGGATGACATCCAAGCAAGGATTCAATACCAAAGAGACGTTAGAGACTGTAACGTTCTCTGCTTCACCGAGACGTGGTTGACGCCGGACGTCCCAGACCACGCCATACAACCGGCCGACCACTTCTTCATCCACCGCAAGGACAGATCAGCATTGTCCGGCAAACAACGTGGAGGAGGTATTGCCTTCATGTTTAACAACAATTGGAGCGATCCAGCTAACGTGAAGGAATTATCGAACCACTGCTGCCCAGACCTGGAATATATAACCATCAAGTGTCGTCCTTTCTTCCTCCCGAGGGAGTTAACGGCGATCATCCTTGTAGGAGTGTATATTCCACCGCAAGCCAGCAATAGTGCCGCGCTCTCCAGGCTCCACGACGAGGTAAACAAACTCCAGGCAGCGAACGTTAACGCCGCCATCATAGTGGTGGGTGATTTCAATAGCGCCAATCTGAGAAAGGTACTTCTATCAGCATGTGACTTGTAACACCAGAGGCGGTAACATCCTAGATCACTGTTACACGCAATTCAATGGTGGATACAAGGCTCATTCTGCTAGTGGCTTTGGTAAGTCAGATCACGCGTCCATTTTCCTTTCACCAAAGTACAAACAGAGAATCAAAAGCACTCCCGTAGTCTCGCGAGAGGTGCAGAAATGGGATTTGACGTCAGAGGAGACACTCCAGGCTGCGTTTGACTGCACAGACTGGAGCGTGTTCCGCGACACAGTTAACATTCATGTCTACACGGAGACAGTGCTGGACTATGTTTGTACTTTGGTGGAAGAAACAATCCCCACTACCACAATGAGAGTTTACCCAAATCAAAAACCCTGGGTAGACAAATCCGTCCGTGAAGCTCTGAGAGCGCGCACCAAAGCATACAACGACGGCCTAGTGGCAGGCAACATGAATGACCACAAGGTGGCGCGATACAACGTAAGGAGGACAGTGACAGAGGCCAAACGGCGCTACAAGGATAAAATTGAACTCCAGTTTGAACAGGCTGACTCTAGAGCTATGTGGCAGGGGCTCAAAACGATGACAGACTACAAAGGCGCCTCCCTCAAACTGAACAGTGACATCTCCTTAGCAAATGACCTCAATACCTTCTATGCGAGGTTTGATGCTGGTAATAACAACACCAGCCCACAAGCCACGGCAATGGGGGGGGGGGGGGGGGGGTCTGCTGCTGATGGAGACTCAGTGTTCAGGGTAACAGAGCATGAGGTGAGGCGGACCTTTAAAAAAGTGACTATCAGGAAGGCAGCAGGTCCGGACGGCATCCCCGGCCGCGTCCTAAAAGTCTGTGCCGACCAACTGGCCCCGGTATTCACTGACATATTTAACCTGTCCTTAGAACAGGCTGTCATCCCCACCTGCCTGAAGAAGTCCACTATTATCCCTGTACCCAAAAAATCCAAGCCTGCTTGCCTCAACGACTACCGCCCTGTAGCTCTCACCTCCATAGCCATGAAGTGCTTTGAGAAGCTAGTAAAGGGCTACATCTGCTCCTCCCTCCCCATCAACATGGACCCCCTGCAATTTGCATACCGCCCCAACAGGTCCACGGAGGACGCCATAGCCCATGTGCTGCACACAGCAGCATCACACCTGGACAAGAGGCATGGGAACTATGTGAGAATGCTATTCATCGACTACAGCTCGGCATTCAATACCATAGTCCCCTCCATACTCATAGCCAAGCTCAGGGACCTGGGCTTGAACTATGACCTCTGCCAGTGGGTCTTGGACTTCCTGACTGGCAGACCCCAGGTGGTGAGAGCAGGCAACTGCACCTCCTCATCCATCACCCTCAACATAGGGGCCCCCCAGGGCTGTGTTCTGAGTCCCCTCCTCTACTCCCTGTACACAGACGACTGTGTGGCCCAGCGGAGTAGCAATACAATCATCAAATTTGCTGACGACACAGTGGTGGTGGGCCTGATCTCTGCCAACGACGAGAGGGCCTACCTGGAAGAGGTCAAGGTCCTGGCGGGATGGTGCCAGGAAAACAGCCTCTCCCTGAACGTCAGCAAAACAAAGGAGATGATTGTGGACTTCAGGAGGTTGGGGGTCAGCATCGACGGGGCACCGGTTGAGAGAGTCAACAGCTTTAAGTACCTCGGAGCCTACATATCCGAGGACTTGACATGGACCACACACATTGACAGTGTTGTGAAGAAGGCACGACAACGCCTCTACTTCCTCAGGCGCCTAAGGAAGTTCCAAGTCAGTCAGAAGATCCTTAAGAACTTCTACTCATGTACAATAGAGAGCATCTTGACTGGCAACATCACCTCCTGGTTTGGGAATAGCACTGCACAAGACCGAAGCAGACTACAAAGAGTGACACGTTCAGCCGAACGCACAATTGGAGGGGGGCTCCCCACCCTCCAGAACATTTACAACAAGCATTGCAAGGGCAAGGCTAAGAGAATCATTAAAGACTCCAGTCACCCGAACAACTGCCTCTTTGAACTGCTGCGGTCAGGCAAGCGATACCGGAGTCTCAAGGCGAGCACAGAAAGACTCAGAAGAAGCTTCTATCCCCAGGCCATCAGGCTGCTAAACGAACAATGAACACTACACAACAACAACCACCAAACGCACATAGCACACACATCCACACGCACACACTCACTTTAAACAAACACACTGTAGCACCCACTCCACACACTTTATAGCACACACCCACTTTAAACAAACACACTGTAGCACCCACTCCCCACACTTTATATTTATTGATGAAGGATTGCACTACAACTCGTACACCTTACTGTAAATTGTACCTAAATTGTACCTCATCCCATTTCTGCTTTGCACTATATAGTACTGTACATTAGTACACTGCATAGTATTGTATATTATATGGTAACTCTGTTACGTCTATTCTGCATCGAACATTGTACATATGTCTATACTGAACACTGTGACCTCATTTTCTACTTCTAAATTACATGCTATACTATGTTATTTGATACTATCTTGTCTAGCACAGTCTCTGGAGCGTAACAGTAAGAAGCATTTTGTATGAAAGTATTCTGTACTTCTGTATGACAACTATTAAAGAAACTTGAAACTTGAAACTTGAAACAGTAGTGGGCGAGAGCAGGAGCACTCCTTGTGCAGCACGGGCAGTAGACACAGTAGTGTAGTGGGCAGTAGTGGGCGAGAGCAGGAGCACTCCTTGTGCAGCACGGGGCAGTAGACACAGTAGTGTAGTGGGCAGTAGTGGGCGAGAGCAGGAGCACTCCTTGTGCAGCACGGGGCAGTAGACACAGTAGTGTAGTGGGCAGTAGTGGGCGAGAGCAGGTGCACTCCTTGTGCAGCACGGGGCAGTAGACACAGTAGTGTAGTGGGCAGTAGTGGGCGAGAGCAGGAGCACTCCTTGTGCAGCACGGGACGTCCAGGTAGGAGGTGTACTGGAGCGGTGGTCCTGGGCACATAGAGAACAAGGGTTAGGACAAGGTATAACAACAAGGACTGGGTTGCAAGGCTTGCGTTCATCGTCGTACCTAGGAAGCTAGTTTAACACTCCGATGAAGGTAGAGCAGGATCTGCGGGCTGAAGTATCCTCTCGCTGATGAGGGAATCCGTCACAGCCGTGTTGATTGATGTGCTGGCAGCGTGGGGATCCGGGGAACGGATGCTGCCCATATAAGGGTGTGAGAGGATGAGGGGTGAGGGAAGCTTCCGCCGTGATGGTGAGGAAGGAGGAGGAGGGGTGAAGAAGGCTCTCGCCGTGATTATAACAGGGGGAATGCGCTGACCGTCTTCTCCAAAGTCAGGCGGGAAGATAGACACCCGTTTCCTCTCTGTGCGTTCAGTAGAAAGTTAGCCTAGCTTAGCACAAATGAATGGAAGCGGATACGGATCAGCTAGCTTAGCTTAAAACTCCGGGAGAGGTGTTTTTGGCCAACGACTACTAGGCTAGCTGATCCGTAGCCGCTTCCATTCATTTGTGCTAAGCTAGGCTAGCTTTCTACTAAATGCACAGATAGGAAACGGGTGTCTATCTTCCCGCCTGACTTTGGAGAAGACGGTAAACCGGGAGACGAACAGAAGACTACAGGACACTAAATAAGGAGGTTTAAGAAGTGAAGCTCAGAGCAGAACCAACGCTTCATGGTGACTAACACACTGTGACTAAGCTTCCCAGGCTTCACCAAGCCACTTAACCCTTTCACTACCACACTACAGAAGGTTAACCTTTCACTACCACACTACTGTAGTGTGGTAGTGAAAGGTTACCCTTCTGTAGTGTGGTAGTGAAAGGTTAACCTTCTGTAGTGTGGTAGTGAAAGGTTAACCTTCTGTAGTGTGGTAGTGAAAGGTTAACCTTCTGTAGTGTGGTAGTGAAAGGTTAACCGCCTGTAGTGTGGTAGTGAAAGGTTAACCATCTGTAGTGTGGTAGTGAAAGGTTAACCTTCTGTAGTGTGGTAGTGAAAGGTTAACCTTCTGTAGTGTGGTAGTGAAAGGTTAACCTTCTGTAGTGTGGTAGTGAAAGGTAACCTTCTGTAGTGTGGCAGTGAAAAGTTAACCGTCTGTAGTGTGGTAGTGAAAGGTAACCTTCTGTAGTGTGGCAGTGAAAGGGTTAACCGTCTGTAGTGTGGTAGTGAAAGGTAACCTTCTGTAGTGTGGTAGTGAAAGGTTAACCTTCTGTAGTGTGGTAGTGAAAGGTTAACCTTCTGTAGTGTGGTAGTGAAAGGTTAACCGTCTGTAGTGTGGTAGTGAAAGGTTAACCATCTGTAGTGTGGTAGTGAAAGGTTAACCTTCTGTAGTGTAGTAGTGAAAGGTTAACCTTCTGTAGTGTGGTAGTGAAAGGTTAACCTTCTGTAGTGTGGTAGTGAAAGGTTAACCTTCTGTAGTGTGGTAGTGAAAGGTTAACCGTCTGTAGTGTGGTAGTGAAAGGTTAACCATCTGTAGTGTGGTAGTGAAAGGTTAACCTTCTGTAGTGTGGTAGTGAAAGGTTAACCTTCTGTAGTGTGGTAGTGAAAGGTTAACCTTCTGTAGTGTGGTAGTGAAAGGTTAACCTTCTGTAGTGTGGTAGTGAAAGGTTAACCGTCTGTAGTGTGGTAGTGAAAGGTTAACCATCTGTAGTGTGGTAGTGAAAGGTTAACCTTCTGTAGTGTGGTAGTGAAAGGTTAACCTTCTGTAGTGTGGTAGTGAAAGGTAACCTTCTGTAGTGTGGCAGTGAAAGGTTAACCGTCTGTAGTGTGGTAGTGAAAGGTAACCTTCTGTAGTGTGGCAGTGAAAGGGTTAACCGTCTGTAGTGTGGTAGTGAAAGGTTAACCGTCTGTAGTGTGGCAGTGAAAGGGTTAACCGTCTGTAGTGTGGTAGTGAAAGGTAACCTTCTGTAGTGTGGTAGTGAAAGGTAACCGTCTGTAGTGTGGTAGTGAAAGGTTAACATGCTGTAGTGTGGTAGTGAAAGGTTAACCGTCTGTAGTGTGGTAGTGAAAGGTAACCGTCTGTAGTGCGGTAGTGAAAGGTTAACCTGCTGTAGTGTGGTAGTGAAAGGTTAACATGCTGTAGTGTGGTAGTGAAAGGTAACCGTCTGTAGTGTGGTAGTGAAAGGTAACCGTCTGTAGTGTGGTAGTGAAAGGTTAACCTGCTGTAGTGTGGTAGTGAAAGGTTAACCTTCTGTAGTGTGGTAGTGAAAGGTAACCGTCTGTAGTGTGGTAGTGAAAGGTTAACCGTATGTAGTGTGGTAGTGAAAGGTTAACCGTCTGTAGTGTGGTAGTGAAAGGTAACCGTCTGTAGTGTGGTAGTGAAAGGTTAACCGTATGTAGTGTGGTAGTGAAAGGTAACCGTCTGTAGTGTGGTAGTGAAAGGTTAACCTTCTGTAGTGTGGTAGTGAAAGGTAACCGTCTGTAGTGTGGCAGTGAAAGGTAACCGTCTGTAGTGTGGCAGTGAAAGGTAACCGTCTGTAGTGTGGCAGTGAAAGGTAACCGTCTGTAGTGTGGCAGTGAAAGGTAACCGTCTGTAGTGTGGCAGTGAAAGGTAACCGTCTGTAGTGTGGCAGTGAAAGGTAACCGTCTGTAGTGTGGTAGTGAAAGGTAACCGTCTGTAGTGTGGCAGTGAAAGGTTAACCTTCTGTAGTGTGGTAGTGAAAGGTTAACCGTCTGTAGTGTGGTAGTGAAAGGTAACCTTCTGTAGTGTGTGGCAGTGAAAGGGTTAGAAAATAAATAATAAGAAATAAGAAAGTCCCACATCATATCCTTCCAATCCGAACCGAGTCAGAAACTGCGACTCCACTGCGGTCCACTTGTTTCTGAGATCAAATGAGACGGTCAGAATCGTCAGAACCGTTCCCACACACGGTCGCGGTCCAGCGGCGTGCCTCGCTGACCGATTCCCACGTCTCTACGAACACAATCACAACACGCAGGGCTCATGTTTGGCAGCGGCGGAGAGACGTACACGTGTCGTGCACTTAATTTGCTCTGGTATGAATCTCTCAGAATGTTTCTTTCATTTTCATATTTTTCTTTTTGTTTCTCTGGAGATGGTTTGGCACCTGCAACAACCCCACAGCCCACTGACATGTTGGGAATCATTTCACTGTGATTCAATTACCTTCTTACTGCAGGGTTCGCACAAGGTCCTTGAAGTGCTTAACACTTTCAGTGCCCAGCAGGGGGCGCACATTTAGTGCTTGAATGCCCACCATCCACTTCAATGTTAGCATTAATATCGCCTAATCTATGTTTTAAATTATGGCTATGTGTCTAATCTGCCCGTCGCTTATCAATGACTCATTTTCCAGTCAACATTGTCGAAGCGCATTGTTTTTTTATCGGTTCATTTCCGTTTGATAGCATTTTGAAAAGCCCTCGTTTTCAAGGGGGAAAAAAAGAATCCGTGATAAACGCCCTGTACTGTAATATTCTAGAACGTTGTCATTTTTCGGCCTATTTATGAATCGTTTTCAAATAAATGCTAGATTATCGATAGTATATGTGTACGTATGCACGCTGGTGCTGCGAGCTGAAAATCGATTCTCTTAGTTCCTGATCGCTCGCACAGTCAAACAGCCATATCACATTATAGGGGGAAAGCTTATATCTCCGTGAAAACAGGTCTGATTATCCTAAGACTGGTAAAATAGATTCCTTACCTGAGATCAGATGGTATCCAAATGGATTATTCCAATTCCTGATCGCCATTCCAAAAATCGATCATTTTATTGATCCAACGCCACATACTGTAAAACACATATTACACGCTGTGCTGAGGCTCCACAATGACTGGGATCATCTGCGACTCCACTGCGGTCCACTGCCCACTTTGACAACCTAGGATGGCTTAGAGTAGATGACAGAGTACAGCAACTTGCAATGGGCCTGGTCTACAAGATACACTACACGACCAAGGTACCCATGTACATGGCAAAATACTTCCCAAAGGTCAGTGAATACCACGATCACAACACCAGAGGGAGCTCCACAAATCATGTTAAACCCAGATTCGGCTCAAATAAGGGACTAAACACGTTTCGCAATTATGCCACATCAATGTGGAATGCCCTACCCAAAGCTGTAAAGGAATGTGGATCACTACCCACTTTCAAAACCTCTCTCAAGAGACACCTACGGGAGACTGCAATTCAACACTGGCCCCTGTAAATATCCTAACCCAACCCCCTCCAATGTACAGTCATTTACCTAGTATGGCTTTGTCAATAGTCCAATGTACAATTTTGTTTGTTTGTACAGAGTCTCCCCCCCCTCAATGTACAGTTTTGCTTGTTTATACAGTGTGCCCCCCCCCCCCCCCAACCACCTCCAATGTAAATTACCCAGTATGGTTGTCAATATCCCAGTGTACCCAACCCCCCCCACCCAACCTCCTCCAATGTACAGTTTCTACGTCAAATGTATATACTCCCTTTTCTTGACTCCTTCTGTATCACAAACAGTACTGTATTTGCAAATCTGGTATGTCATAAATGTATAGATGTAGCAGTACTGACTATCTGTATGTCATGTATGTCATATATGTCCTGATGAATTGAAAATGGGGGACCCTGGTGGAAACAAGACGAAAGTCTTTCTCTGGTCTGCATCCCCTTAACAATTGTGTGTATTGAGCTGTACTGTATTGTACCCATTCTGCAATCTGTTAATAAAGTTTTCAATCAATCAATCAATCAATCAATCTCCGGTTACATGTGTGAGAAGTAAAATGTGGATTCCGGAATTTTTTTTTCTCATCCATTTTCATTGAGTCCATTCCAAAAGGGTGCATTACCATCTGGGAGACGATAGGGGGCGCTTTTTTCACATCTGAGCTCCTGGTGGAGCTGGTTTCCCAACGGTAGACTCGGTTGATGAAATATGAATTCAGATCGCTAATAAAAAAAAATCATGCTAATTGTCGTGATGGGCATTCAGGGGGCGGGCTGCTAACACGTGTTATGTCGTGGTGGGCATTCAAAGTGTTAAAGTACTTGATAAAAAAATTTAAATAGTCAAGGCCTGGAATTCCTTGAAAACAGCCAATTTTTAACACGGTGCTTAAACAGTCCTTGAAATTCAAATCAAACATTCACATTGACAGTTTTGTTCATCCATTATAAGATTTTTCTGAATCAGGAAATCGATTTTTTTTTTTTTTAACCCATTTAGACCTAAAACACCTGCAACTCACCCAGCCTGTTAAAGTGTAACTAATTGTTGGAAATTGGTTTTAAGCCATACATATTGGATCAAATTTAAAAGTTAAAAGTGAATTGTATCCTTTTAAATGCCCTTTTAAAATGAAAAATAGTGCTTGGGAAAGTACTTGAAAGTCCTTGAATTTCATTTTGCAATGTCTGTGGGAACCCTGTTACTGTCTTCTACTGTTGTAAATGTAAATGGTGCTTTTATATAACAGCGTTTATCCAAAGCGTTCACCAAGGAGAACAATAATACCCAACAGCGCCATTCACCAAGACACCAAAACAAGACAGTTTATCAGCAATTTCATACATATAGACACATGTATAATAAGAATACAGCTAAGAAAAAGACAAGTTGACACACAGTGGTCGGAGATCATACTTTTTAAATGCAGCAAGAGAAGGAAGAACCTTCAGTCGGAGGACATTCCAGGTGTTGGAAGCATCAAAGGAAAAAGTAGTTCTTCCTAGTTCAGAGCAAACCTGATACATACACGCATAGTCACGCATGATCGCTTCTCTCTCTCGCTCTCTCTCGCTGGCAGGGCCATTATGAGTTTGGCCTTGGGAGCCATAAATCGAATGCCATGTTGTTCTTTTGTATTTTCTGTTGATGGTTGTTCTTGCTTTGCTTCATATCCACACGTAAACCGAGCGAGGTTCTAAGTACAGTGGATGTTGGGAATGTGTCCAGAATCATCTGCATGTTCTATCATCCAAGGGAGAACTGAGAACGGTAACCCCTGTTTAGAAGACTTTGGAGAGACGGAATTAACATTAGTTTCCAGCGTTTGGGGTGTGTGTGTGTGTGTGTGTGCGTGCGTGCGTGCGTGTGTGCGTGTGTGTGTGCGTGCGTGCGTGTGTGTGTGTGTGTGTGCATACCAGGGTTATGCTCAATTAACTCTCAATTCAATTCAGGATGTGGGTTTTCTATTCTCTTGTCATGAGAAACCTCGTCACATCCACCCCAACGCTCTGCCATTTAGCCAAATTAATTGCAGTTCACTTTTTACATCTTGAATTGATTTGAATGGAAAGTGAATTATATTTACAAGCCCCCCCCCCCCCAGCCCCCTAATTTGCTCTCCTGACTTAAATGTGTAGCTGCTCTCAGGACATTATCTCTCTCTCTCTCTCTCTCTCTCTCTCTCTCTCTCTCTCTCTCTCCTCTCTCTCTCTCTCTCTCTCTCTCTCTCTCTCTCACTCACTCACTCACTCACTCACTCACATCACTCACTCACTCACTCACTCACTCACTCACTCACTCACTCACTCACTCACTCACTCACTCACTCACTCACTCACTCACTCACTCACTCACTCACTCACTCACGCACGCACGCACGCACGCACGCACTCACTCACTCACTCACACACACACACACACACCACACACACACACACACACACACACACACACACACACACACACACACACACACACACACACACACACACACACACACACACACACACACACACACTCACTCACTCACTCACTCACTCACTCACTCACTCACTCACTCACTCACTCACTCACTCACTCACTCACTCACTCCTCACTCACTCACTCACTCACTCACTCACTCACTCACTCACTCACTCACTCACTCACTCACTCACTCACTCACTCACTCACTCACTCACTCACTCACTCACTCACTCACTCACTCACTCACTCACTCACTCACTCACACACACCGGCTAAACCAGTGATTCTCAAACTGTGGGGTGCAAGCCAATGGGGAGAGCCAGAATCACAACAGGAAGCCAATGAAAATATAATGTTCAAGGCAAATTTGCACATAAGGCGGGAAGCTACTGCAGCCACTGTGCCAAACTCACCACGACGCAGCTCAACTAGACCTGGAGATTTACAGGATTTTGTCAGTGAATATCTTTCTGTGTTGGTGATGTGTCTTTTCAAGCGTTTCCACGTGCATCAGTTATCCACATTGGCACAGCGCTTTGCTTTCTCAATCCAGGGTGTGTTTGTTTTGTCAATCTGGGACCCTGCTAGCGAGTGGGGCTCGTTTCAGTTGGGTGAAACGCAGCTAAGGCCACCATGGGGACAGACCTGTGTAGGGCTGCATACATTACCATACCCTGCATTACCACTGAGCTCCATGCTGAGCGGCTGGACTCTCTCTCTCTCTCTCTCTCTCTCTCTCTCTCTCTCTCTCTCTCTCAATTCAATTCAATTCAATTCAAAGGGGCTTTATTGACTTGGGACACATACGTTTACATTGCCAAAGCCAGTGTTAAAACAAAGCAAAACAGTCAAACAGACTCTCTCTCTCTCTCTCTCTC
>NC_140170.1:2586996-2645013 GCF_963971535.1 Notolepis coatsorum | reverse complement strand
GTACAGAGAGACTCAGAAGGAGCTTCTATCCCCAGGCAACCAGGATGCTCAATGACTCTATGTAACACTAACTCATTCATTCTACACTCATTGCACACACATCCACATGCACACTATCACTTTAAACATTCACTTTAAACACTCACTTTAGACACTTCAACACTTTTTAAACATTACACCATATTGTATCTATTCATTCCTAAAATATTTGCACTACCTCTTCCACCTCATTTTTGTATTTTGCATTTTTGTTCTTGCATTTTGTACTTGTAGTTTTGTATAGTGTATATTTTGTATAGTGGTTGGTCTTTTACTCTTTTACTTTTTTTTACTGTATGAAGCACAATCTCAGGAGGCTCATACAACAGAACCAAGCATTCCACTGCACTAATGTACATATACCGTATATGTGACAAATAATAAAACAACACTTGAACTCGAACTGAAACCAGGGGACCTCTTAACTTTGAAGGACTAAAATACGTCCCCTTTAAAGGTTCGGTTGGTCTCTCGCAGATGGTTGTCGGTTATTATGGTGAGACAAGGTCAGTCTCTCCTCGGGCCTCCTGTTATTTCATTCACGACATCACAGGAGATCCTAATAATCTGCCGCTGAACCGGCTCTGTTATTACCATCCACTCAATTTCCCTCAACTTTAAAGAGCACATTTGAATGATGTCATCCCGAAACGAGCGTCAATTAACCTGCCGAAAGCTGTGGAAGGTTTGGGAACCATAAAAGTTTCAGTCTAACGTCTCTCTCTCTCTCTCTCTCTCTCTCTCTCTCTCTCTCTCTCTCTCTCTCTCTCTCTCTCTCTCTCTCTCTCTCTCTCTCTCTGTCTCTCTCTGTCTCTCTCTCTGTCTCTGTCTTTCTCTCTCTGTCTCTCTCTGTCTCTGTCTCTCTCTCTTCTGTCTCTCTCTCTGTCTCTCTCTCTCTGTCTCTCTCTCTGTCTCTGTCTCTCTCTGTCTCTCTCTCTGTCTCTGTCTCTCTCTTTCTCTCTCTGTCTCTCTGTCTCTCTCTCTCTGTATCGCTGTCTCTCTGTCTCTCTCTGTCTTTCTATTATCTATTTCTCTCTCTCTATTATCTCTCTCTTTCTCTTCGCTCTATTATCTCTCTATTATCTCTGTCTCTGTATCCCTCTCTTTCTGTTCCTCTTTCTCTCTATTATCTCTCTCTCTGTCTCCCTCTCTTTCTTTTCCTCTTTCTCTCCCCTTCTCTTTCTTTATCTCTCTCTCTCTCTCTCTCTCTCTCTCTCTCTCTCTCTCTCTCTCTCTCTCTCTCTCTCTCTCTCTCTCTCTCTCTCTCTCTCTCTCCCTCCTCCCCCCCTGGGGGATGTGTGAAGTTTTCAGCTTGTTTTCTAAAAGATGGATGAGAACTAATATAATTACTTCCACGGGGGATACGCTCTCAGTCTTATGACTCACCGCCCTTTAATTACAGAGGAAACGTTTAATCTCCTCAGAAATTAGACCCAAGTAATGACTGTGAGAAATGTTTACCTTACGCCGGTGGCAGAACCTGCTGTTTATCTTACTGTACTCAAGAGAAGAGGTGCCTTAGAGGTGCTCTACTGATCCTATAGGACCTTTCAGAGCCATGTGGCCTCTTAGAGGTGCTCTACTGATCCTATAGGACCTTTCAGAGCCATGTGGCCTCTTAGAGGTGCTCTACTGATCCTATAGGACCTTTCAGAGCCATGTGGCCTCTTAGAGGTGCTCTACTGATCATATAGGACCTTTCAGAGCCACGTGGCCTCTTAGAGGTGCTCTACTGATCATATAGGACCTTTCAGAGCCATGTGGCCGTCTTAGAGGTGCTCTACTGATCCTATAGGACCTTTCAGAGCCATGTGGCCTCTTAGAGGTGCTCTACTGATCATATAGGACCTTTCAGAGCCATGTGGCCTCTTAGAGGTGCTCTACTGATCCTATAGGACCTTTCAGAGCCATGTGGCCTCTTAGAGGTGCTCTACTGATCATATAGGGACCTTTCAGAGCCACGTGGCCTCTTAGAGGTGCTCTACTGATCCTATAGGACCTTTCAGAGGCCATGTGGCCTCTTAGAGGTGCTCTACTGATCATATAGGACCTTTCAGAGCCACGTGGCCTCTTAGAGGTGCTCTACTGATCATATAGGACCTTTCAGAGCCACGTGGCCTCTTAGAGGTGCTCTACTGATCATATAGGACCTTTCAGAGCCATGTGGCCTCTTAGAGGTGCTCTACTGATCCTATAGGACCTTTCAGAGCCATGTGGCCTCTTAGAGGTGCTCTACTGATCATATAGGACCTTTCAGAGCCACGTGGCCTCTTAGAGGTGCTCTACTGATCATATAGGACCTTTCAGAGCCATGTGGCCTCTTAGAGGTGCTCTACTGATCATATAGGACCTTTCAGAGCCCACGTGGCCTCTTAGAGGTGCTCTACTGATCATATAGGACCTTTCAGAGCCATGTGGCCCTCTTAGAGGTGCTCTACTGATCATATAGGACCTTTCTCAGAGGGCTGTGTCCACCTGGTATTAAAGGTGCTGCAAGTGATATTGGTCTACATGTTAAAATATAGCTCTACACTCTTGACAGCCATCATTGATATACTATCAAGAGTGTCTGGTCATTTTTCAAAAATAAGAAATAAACACTAGTTTTAAGCAAATGTGTCCTTTTCAAACAGAGTCTGCCAGTGCAGTGAGCATTTGGGCTTGGCAAGATTTCTTGAAATAAGTATAAAATATCTAGGGTTCTCTCTTCTGATTGCATAAAGTGGAAGGGGACACCAAGAAATGCATTTTCTGTTTACTGCAGAGTGGAGGGACTGAGAGACCCATGTTACTGACCAGACACTCTATATCAGTGATGGCTGTTTACTGCAGAGTGGAGGGACTGGGAGACCCATGTTACTGACCAGACACTCTATATCAGTGATGGCTGTTTACTGCAGAGTGGAGGGACTGGGAGACCCATGTTACTGACCAGACACTCTATATCAGTGATGGCTGTTTACTGCAGAGAGGAGGGGACTGGGAGACCCATGTTACTGACCAGACACTCTATATCAGTGATGGCTGTTTACTGCAGAGTGGAGGGACTGGGAGACCCATGTTACTGACCAGACACTCTATATCAGTGATGGCTGTTTACTGCAGAGTGGAGGGACTGGGAGACCCATGTTACTGACCAGACACTCTATATCAGTGATGGCTGTTTACTGCAGAGAGGAGGGACTGGGAGACCCATGTTACTGACCAGACACTCTATATCAGTGATGGCTGTTTACTGCAGAGTGGAGGGACTGAGAGACCCATGTTACTGACCAGACACTATACAGTGATGGCTGTTTACTGCAGAGTGGAGGACTGAGAGACCCATGTTACTGACCAGACACTCTATATCAGTGATGGCTGTTTACTGCAGAGCGGAGGGACTGGGAGACCCATGTTACTGACCAGACACTCTATATCAGTGATGGCTGTTTACTGCAGAGCGGAGGGACTGGGAGACCCATGTTACTGACCAGACACTCTATATCAGTGATGGCTGTTTACTGCATAGTGGAGGGACTGGGAGACCCATGTTACTGACCAGACCTCTATATCAGTGATGGCTGTTTACTGCAGAGTGGAGGGACTGGGAGACCCATGTTACTGACCAGACACTCTATATCAGTGATGGCTGTTTACTGCAGAGTGGAGGGACTGGGGAGACCCATGTTACTGACCAGACACTCTATATCAGTGATGGCTGTTTACTGCAGAGTGGAGGGACTGGGAGACCCATGTTACTGACCAGACACTCTATATCAGTGATGGCTGTTTACTGCAGAGTGGAGGGACTGGGAGACCCATGTTACTGACCAGACACTCTATATCAGTGATGGCTGTTTACTGCAGAGCAGGAGGGACTGAGAGACCCATGTTACTGACCAGACACTCTATATCAGTGATGCTGTTTACTGCAGAGTGGAGGGACTGGGAGACCCATGTTACTGACCAGACACTATATATCAGTGATGCTGTTTACTGCAGAGCAGGAGGGACTGGGAGACCCATGTTACTGACCAGACACTCTATATCAGTGATGGCTGTTTACTGCAGAGTGGAGGGACTGAGAGATCCATGTTACTGACCAGACACTATATATCAGTGATGGCTGTTTACTGCAGAGTGCAGGGACTGGGAGACCCATGTTACTGACCAGACACTCTATATCAGTGATGTCTGTTTACTGCAGAGTGGTGGGACTAGGAGACCCATGTTACTGACCAGACACTCTATATCAGTGATGGCTGTTTACTGCAGAGTGGAGGGACTGAGAGACCCATGTTACTGACCAGACACTCTATATCAGTGATGTCTGTTTACTGCAGAGTGGAGGGACTGGGAGACCCATGTTACTGACCAGACACTCTATATCAGTGATGGCTGTTTACTGCAGAATGGAGGGACTGGGAGACCCATGTTACTGACCAGACACTCTATATCAGTGATGGCTGTTTACTGCAGAGTGGAGGGACTGGGAGACCCATGTTACTGACCAGACACTCTATATCAGTGATGGCTGTTTACTGCAGAGTGGAGGGACTGAGAGACCCATGTTACTGACCAGACACTCTATATCAGTGATGACTGTTTACTGCAGAGTGGAGGGACTGGGAGACCCATGTTACTGACCAGACACTCTATATCAGTGATGACTGTTTACTGCAGAGTGGAGGGACTGGGAGACCCATGTTACTGACCAGACACTCTATATCAGTGATGACTGTTTACTGCAGAGTGCAGGGACTGGGAGACCCATGTTACTGACCAGACACTCTATATCAGTGATGGCTGTGTTTACTGCAGAGTGGAGGGACTGGGAGACCCATGTTACTGACCAGACACTCTATATCAGTGATGGCTGTGTTTACTGCAGAGTGGAGGGACTGGGAGACCCATGTTACTGACCAGACACTATATATCAGTGATGGCTGTCAGAATGTAGAGCTATTTAACATTGATTTTAACCCTGTCACTACCACACACTACAGAAGGTTAACCCTTTACTATCACACTACAGACTAGTTAACCATCTGTAGTGTGATAGTTAAGGGTTAACCTTCTGTAGTGTGTGGTAGTGAACGGGTTAACCCTTTGTCGTGTGGCAGTGAAAGGGTTAACCTTCTGTATCGTCGCAGTGAAAGGGTTAACCCATTTTGGTAGTGTGGTAGTGAAAGGGTTAACAAGAAAACACCACTCACAGCGCCTGCGGATCACAAGCGGGACGGCTGTCTTCTTGTCACGCCTGACGTCGGAACGCGCCGCCACATGCGTCTCAAGTGCGACCACTTGTGATCAGACCTCACGTCTCCGCTCCATATTATGCAAATAAACACTTAAGGCCTGCGGCGGCTACTAACGACACGTGCGGATTAGATAATGTAATGGAGCGCAAGCGGTGTTTTCATTACCACTTACAACGTTACCCCCGAAAGCCCTGTCGTTTAGAGAGACGACGCAACTTTTTAAAACGCTTCCCCGCCGTGAGAATGGAGGAGCATCGCACTTTAATAACCCGACGGCCAGTTCATTATGAGACCTCCCTCCCTCTCTCTCTCCCTCTCTCTCTCTCTCTCTCTCTCTCTCTCTCTCTCTCTCTCTCTCTCTCTCTCTCTCTCTCTCTCTCTCTCTCTCTCTCTCTCTCTCTCTCTCTCTCCATCTTCCTCTCTGTCTCTCTCTCTCTCTCTCTCTCTCTCTCTTTCTTTTCATCTTTATCTGTCCCTCTCCATCTTCCTCTCTCTCTCTTTCTGTCTCTTTCTTTCTTTCTCTCCCACTCTCTTTCTTTCTCTTTCTCTCTCCATCTTCCTCTCTGTCTCTGTCTCTTTCTATCTTTATTTCTCTTTCTCTGTCTCCCTATCTTCCCTTTCCTCTTTCTCTCTCTCTCTCCAAGAATAAGAACAAACTGGCAAGGATCGTTAACATGGCCAGTAAAGTTATAGGGGAACCACAAACACAATGGTTTGAGTTATGTTATATTATTATTATAACAATTGCCCTTCATGGCGAGTGACGAGCTCCCATCTGGAAGGCGCTATAGAGTTCCCCTAGCCCCCCCAAAATCATATTTAAGACGTCTTTCATCCCACATGCCATTGAACTGATGAACTACCTTGACTTTTTAAATGAATAATGAGGCAGGATGATCCGGACACAACAGTGCTATTTGCACGTGTAATATAGGAACGGGCTATACTCGATATTCTCCCTCCATATTGTCAATGTGGATATTAGCAGACACCTCGCCTACATAGACAAAGGTTCATAGTGTTATATATTTGCCAATTCTGAGTTTATCTTTTGAGACAGTATCAAGTGTTATATCTTTTATGATTCAGGGGAACCTACCCTTTATTTCTGGTGCAGTTTAAAGTCACCATCATACATTACCTTTGTGTGAGCAACATTTTACATTTTTTTAAACGCCCAGTGAAAAAACCTTGTGTTTTGTTGAATAACACCATAGTTTACCAGGGAATTATTACCCGCACACACAAAACCCTCCTCCATCATATACCTAGCTCTCCTCCTTTTCTGTTGTGGGCTCCTATCAATGTCCCTCTCTGCATCTTCAAGTCAAGTCAAGTCAAGAGTTTTAATTGTCACGGCATACAGGTATACAATGAAATGCGGCTGGTCTTGCCCGCGACGATGTGCAATACAGTGGTACAACATATAATAGAATCCAATAAAAATACAGTGGTACAACATATTAATAGAATCCAGTAAAAAACAACAGTGCAATAAACAGGTACATGGTGTGCCATCTCGGTATCTGTACATAGTATTTACAGAGCATATAGGACATGCTAGGTAGCTTTAGTAGTGCAATACACTGTTCCTGATGTTATACTAATTTAAAGTGGCCTTTCCTCTGGCCATAAGTGTGCGTATGTGCGGCATGAGTGTTAAAGTGGCTGCTAGTGTGTGAGCGTGCTCAGCGTGCGTGTCGTGTATGTGCTTGTGTGTGCTTGTGTGTGGATAGTTCAGTTTCTGTGTCTCTCAATGTTCATTGTTCAAGGCTCTGATGGCCTGGGGGAAGAAGCTTAGCCTAAGCCTCTCCGTCCTAGTAGCTGGGGTTCGCAGGCGTCTGCCTGACCTCAGCAGCTGGAACAGGCTGTTATTGGGGTGGTGGGGGTCTTTCATTATCCTGCAGGCTCTGGATTTGCACCTCTTGTTGTATAGAGCCTGCAGGGGAGGTAGCACAATACCCGTGGTACGCTCGGCTGAGCGCACCACTCTCTGTAGGGCCTTCTTGTCTTGTGCCGTGCTGTTTCCATACCAGGCAGTGATGTTTCCAGTCAAGATGCTCTCTACAGCTCCGGAGTAGAAGGACTGGAGTATCTTCCCCGATACTCTGAACTTCCTTAACTGTCTCAGGTGGTAGAGGCGCTGCTTCGCTTTCTTTACTACTGTGTCTATGTGTGTTGACCATGTCAGATCCTCTGAGATGTGGACCCCCAGGTACTTGAAGCTGCTCACCCTGTCCACGGTAGCCCCGTTAATCATCAGTGGTGTGTGTGTCTCCTGCTGTCCTCTCCTATAATCCACGATCAGCTCCTTGGTTTTACCAATGTTCAGGAGCAGGCTGTTGTCCTGGCACCAGCTTTCCAGTACCTCAACCTCCTCCCGGTAGGCCTTCTCGTCGTTGTCCGAGATCAGCCCCACCACCACCGTGTCGTCTGCGAACTTCACTATGGAGTTGGAGCTGAACTTGGCCACACAATCGTGTGTGTAGAGTGAGTACAGCAGGGGGCTTAAACACAGCCCTGGGGGGACCCGATGCTCAGGGTGATGGTGTTGGAGGTCTGACCCCCCACCCTGACCGCCTGGGGTCTTTCACTCAGAAAGTCCAGTACCCAGGCGCTCAGGGCGGAGCTCAGACCTAGCTCGATCAGCTTGTCCACCAGTCTGGTGGGGACTATGGTGTTGAACGCTGAGCTGTAGTCAATGAACAACAGTCTCACATAGCCCCCCTTCTGACGGTCAAGGTGAGAGAGAGTGCTGTGCAGTACCTGGGAGACCGCGTCATCGGTGGACCTGTTTGTCCTGTATGCAAATTGCATAGGGTCCATATCACTGGGGAGAGAGGCACAAATGTGGTCCTTGACCAGCCTCTCGAAACATTTCATGACCACAGAGGTGAGTGCCACCGGTCTGTAGTCATTTGGGCATGTTGGGGAGGGTTTCTTCGGTACAGGGATGATGGTAGACATCTTGAAGCAGGCAGGGACCACCGACTCCGCCAGGGATTGATTATATATGGCGGTGAACACCGGGGCAAGCTGGTTTGCACAGGACTTAAGTATGCGTCCTGTTATACCATCTGGACCCGCAGCATCTTATCCAAAATACCATAGTTACACACATGAATATAGTTGTCAGACCACTTCAAACCATAGCTTCAAACGCATCAAATGATTGTCATCATCACTGTCCCAGCATTTTGGCTCAGAGTCCTTTTCATTTATATGATCTGGATCATCCTCAACATCTACAACAAGTTCCAGTGCTTGTTGAACATTATGCCTCTTAGTCCTTTTGCCATTTTATTATAAAACCAGGGACAAGCGCCTCTCTTTCCTCCGTTACGTGTGAGCAGCGTGCGTCAGTCTGACGGCCCAATCTGCCGTCAGAGTGCACTGGAGCATAGAGAAATAATAGGAATTTCCCATTGGTTCTCCCAGCCCATGTGACCATTTCTAGCATTTCCATTGGCTATAGCCTAAAAACTCTGTGAAAAATATAGAGATAGATAGATAGATAGATAGATAGATAGATAGATAGATAGATAGATAGATAGATAGATAGATAGATAGATAGATAGATAGATGGATAGATGGATAGATGGATAGATGGATGGATGGATGGATGGATGGATGGATGGATGGATGGATGGATGGATGGATGGATGGATGGATGGATGGATGGATGGATGGATGGATGGATGGATGGATGGATGGATGGATGGATGGATGGATGGATGGATGGATGGATAGATAGATTGCCAGCACCTGTGGGGGACAGATACAATTTGGATGGAGAGAAGAGAAATTCAGATACAATACAGAGCGTTTGAATTATCAGAAATTGCATTTCCAAGCAACAGAAGGATGACCAGGGTCTCTCCAGCTAGTCTCTGCAGCGATGACGGATTTACGGATTTACGTGTGTTTATGGCATGACTTCAGCTACCAGTCAAAACATAACGGTCATAATTCAATAAGTAGGAAATATAACTCAATTCAATTCAATAATAGGAGAATATGCATAAATAGTGTTCTCAACCTGACATCTTTATTTGGTGTTATCTGATCATTATTACAAAACAACGCCCTTTATGTTATTTATCAGCATTAGAAAACGTAATATAAGCCCTACCAGAGTTCAGGAGTGAATAAAAGGTTGTAGAGTGTAGTCTATATTGATTTAGGCCTAAAATAGCATATCTCTGCTTGCCTGCAATTTACATCAGTGAGGTGTTCTCCTCCCATGGCCATGAGGGGGCGACGGTGGGGTGGCTCGGGAGGTAGAGCAGTCGTCTGGCAATCCGGAGGTTCCCGGTTCGATTCCTGCTCATCCCGGGGGACGGCGTGTCGATGTGTCCTTGAGCAAGACACTTAACACCGGCACAGCCATGGAGAAAATGCAACTGATTCCCGCCGGGAACGGGTCACATGACCCGACAGCTTATATGAGAAATATGAGAAAAATAAACAGTGTAAACTATATAATTACCTCTGAATATAAAAATATGAGGTTTACCACAATGAAATGTAGGTTTGAGTGACATAAAAATTTATAAAAAATGTATATTATAATTATAATTATAATTTTTTTGGATGGTAGAGCCACACATTGACGGGCAAAGAGCCGCATGCGGCTCGCGAGCCACGGGTTGGCCACCCCTGTGCTAGATGCTCGCAAAGTGCTGTGACTTTCGTCTGTTCCAACGGCCCATTATGTGGAATAAGGTTCTAATTCCATTTTCCTGAAGTCATTTTGAAATGTCAGAAACCGTGCTGCAGATAAAACGGGTACTTTTAGGAAAAGTCATTGAGTGACAGAGCTGGAGCTCGACCGAGTGACGAGGATACATTTATTGAAAATGCCTAGCGGTCATGTGACCCCTTGTCGGCTGTGCTAGTGTTAACCCCTAAATGCTCCCGATGAGCAGGTTGGCACCTTGCATGGTCGCCTCTCCGCCATGGGTGTGTGAATGTGATTTGAGGAACAAATTGTAAAGCGCTTTGGATAAAAAAACGCTCTATATGAATGCAGCCATTTGCCATTATGTGCAAAAAAGAATGATCAAGTATGAAGGGTTTTGTGTGTGTGTGATGTGGTCCGGGGGCAACGCGTTCCGGCTACGCACTGCTAACAAGAACGCGGCCCACATGTGGTCCATACCAGACCGCCCCTCCGGACGTGGTTTTCCGAGCGCTCGGATCTCGGCGCGTCTCCGCGCTGCGTTCGCGGCTGTGCCGCTCTGATCTCGGTGCCAGGTGTGGAAACTGCCTCTCTCCCGGTGCTCAAGTATTTTAGGGGTTCTACTCGAGTTGGTTTCGGCGTGGCACTCAGGCTGCTGGCGTGATGTTGAACTAAAGTGATAACTGACTGACTGAGTGGTGTTGGGGGGGGGGGGGGGGGGGGGGGGGGGGGTAATTGAACCAGCTGCTGTGAGTAACAAAGAGCAGATGTGTCATGTCTTGTGTTTGAGCCACTTCCATGAGGTAAGCAATGCATGCAGGGTGGTTCAGAGCAACGGTCTGTCGCGGTCTCGTCAATAGACAGCCCTCAAAACCTCTCTTTTTTTTCTTTGTCTCTTTCTTTGTCTCTCTCTCCTTTTCTTTTTTTCTCTCTCTCTCTCTCTCTCTATATATATATATATCTTTCTCTCTTCCTCTCTTTCTTTCCATATCTTTCTCTCTCTTCCTGATTCTCCTTTCTCTCTTGCTCTCTTGCTCTCTCGCTCTTTCTCTCTCCCTCTTTCTATCTCCCTCGCTTTCTCTCTCTTCTTCTCCTTCTCTCTGTCTTTCTCTCTTTGTCTCACTCACACTCTCCCTCTCTCTCTTTCTCTCTCTCACTCACACTCTCTCTATCTCTCTCCTTCTTTCCCCCTCTCTCTCTCCTCTCCCTCTCTCTCTCTCCCTCTCTCTCACTCACACTCTCACTCTCTCTATCTCTCTCCTTCTTTCCCCCTCTCTCTCCTCTCCCCTCCTCTCCCTCTCTCTCACTCACACTCTCTCACTCTCTCTATCTCTCTCCTTCTTTCCCCCTCTCTCTCTCCTCTCCCTCTCTCTCTCTCCCTCTCTCTCACTCACACTCTCACTCTCTCTATCTCTCTCCTTCTTTCCCCCTCTCTCTCCTCTCCCCTCCTCTCCCTCTCTCTCACTCACACTCTCTCACTCTCTCTATCTCTCTCCTTCTTTCCCCCTCTCTCCTCTCCTCTCCTCTCCTCTCCCTCTCTCTCTCCCTCTCTCTCACTCACACTATCTCACTCTCTCTATCTCTCTCCTTCTTTCCCCCTCTCTCTCCTCTCCTTTCCTCTCCCTCTCTCTATCTCTCCCTCTCTCTCACTCACACTCTCTCACTCTCTCTATCTCTCTCCTTCTGTCCCCCTCTCTCTCCTCTCCCCTCCTCTCCCTCTCTCTCACTCACGCTCTCTCACTCTCTCTATCTCTCTCCTTCTTTCCCCCTCTCTCCTCTCCTCTCCTCTCCTCTCCCTCTCTCTCTCCTCTCTCTCACTCACACTATCTCACCCTCTCTATCTCTCTCCTTCTTTCCCCCTCTCTCTCCTCTCCTTTCCTCTCCCTCTCTCTCTCTCTCTCTCTCTCTCTCTCTCTCTCTCTCTCTCTCTCTCTCTCTCTCTCTCTCTCTCTCTCTCTCTCTCTCTCTCTCTCTCTCTCTCTCTCTCTCTCTCTCCCTCCTCTCTCTCACTCACACTCTCTCACTCTCTCTATCTCTCTCCTTCTGTCCCCCTCTCTCTCCTCTCCCCTCATCTCCCTCTCTCTCCCTCTCTCTCACTCACACTCTCTCACTCTCTCTGTCTCTCTCCTTCTTTCCCCCTCTCTCTCCTCTCCCCTCATCCCCCTCTCTCTCCTCTCCCCTCCTCTCCCTCTCTCTCTCTCTCCCTCTCTCTCACTCACGCTCTCTCACTCTCTCTATCTCTCTCCTTCTTTCCCCCTCTCTCTCCTCTCCTCTCCTCTCCTCACTCTCTCTCTCCTCTCCTCACTCCCCCCCCCCCCCTCTCCTCTCCTCTCCATCTCTCCATCCTCCAGTCTCAGACAGCAAGTTCCCCAAGCAGGCGTTCTCCATCGACGCCAACTCCGTGGAGGAGCCGGGTGATGTGGACGAGTGCCAGGCCCACCAGGGGCAGCTCTGCCAGCACACCTGCTCCAACACCTGGGGCTCGTACCGCTGCAGCTGCCACGCCGGCTACACCCTGCAGCCGGACAGGCACTCCTGCGCACCAGGTAGGGGGGGCGCCGGCTGATCCAGGGTCTGGCTTCCATTAGTCACACAGGGTCCTACTAATTACCACAAAGTACCAGAAAATACCCCAAAGTATTTTGGGGTACTTTGGGGGTATTTTGGGGTATACTTTCTGTATTTTGGGGTATACTTTGGGGTATTTTGTGGTACTTTGGGGTATTTTGTGGTACTTTGGGGTATTTTCTGGTACTTTGTGGTGATTAGTAGGACCCGTCACATACGCCGGTGTCGGCACCAGGTAGATTAGATTCGATTAGATTAGATTAGATTAGATTCACCGTATTGTCATTACACAGTACAAGACAGTCCAACCACGATGTGACAATAAGCAGTCAGTTGCAATATAAGACACATATAAATTAAACTGTACAGTAAGGTGCAATGGCACAATGTGCAATGGTGAGAATAAAAGATAATACTTAAAAGAATCATTAAAATAAAGTCTACATAAGCTATGGCTATATATCTACACAGGTATACAGTGAGGTGCAGTGGGCTAAGTCGAGTTTTGATTCAGAAGTCTGACAGCTGAGGAGGGGAAGACACTATTGGTGGTCCTGTTGGTTCTGCTTCCATTAGTCACACACGCCGGTGTCTGCACCAGTTAGGGCCCGCCGGCTAGTCCAGGGGTTCTCAAACCTTTTCATACCACGACCCATTTTATTTCTTTTTTTTGGGGACCCCACACTTAATGTATCGCGTAATTTCAAGATGGAATTAAGGAATATCAAAATAAAAGCACACAGTGTTGAACTTGATCATGCATATTTATTATATAACGTTTTATTACATGTTATCAATACACATGTTTAGGCATATTTAGCCAAAATATGTTGCCAGAACATAAAAAAAAATAAGAATAATAAATACATTTAAAAAATGTTCTTGCCAATGCGTTGGGTCGCGACCCGTAGTTTGAGAACCACTGCATTAGTTACACACGCCGGTGTGGGCACCAGGTAGGGGGCGCCGGCTGATCCAGGGTCTGGTTTCCACTGGATCGGCGCCAGTGCCGGTGTTGGATATCAGACCCACACTGAGGCGGAAAGCAGACGGACTGTTGTTACCCAGAGAACCTGCCAAATACTGAAATCCAACCCGGAGAGCCATGTGTGACACGTCAGACATGAGAGGAGGCATGAGACACAGATATTACATCTGTTTTGCAAATGTATTGTCATCATGCGGCACAAGTACAGTACTAAAAGAAGCTTGGCATCCAACCAGAGTGCAAATGTAACAGTAAAGTGCAACAGTGATATACAATGTACAGGTGATTAAACTGGGTATAAAGTATATAAATGAGTACTACTGGATAATAGTGCGAAATGCTAATCAGATGTATGTACAGAGTTGTAGTATTATGATGTACAGTGATACAGGTATAAAGACACTATGTTAGTAAGTCATACTGGCCAGCAGTGTAACTAGTAAGAGTAGGTAAGGGATATGTACAGATATAATAGTATCTACAGATGTGTAAAAAGGATTATATGCAGGTATGTACAGATGTGGATATAGCTTTAAAAAGCTTTAAATCTTTTCAGTAGAAGTACTAGAAGTTTAGTATAAGGTCTGAACAGATCAGAGACACGGGACAAAAGGGCCTGGTGAGAGGACAAAAGGTCCTGGTGAGAGGACAAAAGGACCTGGTGAGAGGACAAAAGGACCTGGTGAGAGGACAAAAGGTCCTGGTGAGAGGACAAAAGGGCCTGGTGAGAGGACAAAAGGTCCTGGTGAGAGGACAAAAGGTCCTGGCGAGAGGACAAAAGGGCCTGGTGAGAGGACAAAAGGTCCTGGTGAGAGGACAAAAGGGCCTGGTGAGAGGACAAAAGGACCTGGTGAGAGGACAAAAGGCCTGGTGAGAGGACACAAGGGCCTGGTGAGAGGACAAAAGGACCTGGTGAGAGGACAAAAGGACCTGGTGAGAGGACAAAAGGTCCTGGTGAGAGGACAAAAGGGCCTGGTGAGAGGACAAAAGGACCTGGTGAGAGGACAACAGGTCCTGGTGAGAGGACAAAAGGTCCTGGTGAGAGGACAAAGGGCCTGGTGAGAGAACAAAAGGGCCTGGTGAGAGGACAAAAGGTCCTGGTGAGAGGACAAAAGGCCTGGTGAGAGGACACAAGGGCCTGGTGAGAGGACAAAAGGACCTGGTGAGAGGACAAAAGGACCTGGTGAGAGGACAAAAGGTCCTGGTGAGAGGACAAAAGGGCCTGGTGAGAGGACAAAAGGACCTGGTGAGAGGACAACAGGTCCTGGTGAGAGGACAAAGGGCCTGGTGAGAGAACACAAGGGCCTGGTGAGAGGACAAAAGGCCTGGTGAGAGGACAAAAGGTCCTGGTGAGAGGACAACAGGTCCTGGTGAGAGGACAAAGGGCCTGGTGAGAGAACAAAAGGGCCTGGTGAGAGGACAAAAGGTCCTGGTGAGAGGACAAAAGGGCCTGGTGAGAGGACAAAAGGACCTGGTGAGAGGACAAAAGGTCCTGGTGAGAGGACAAAAGGACCTGGTGAGAGGACAAAAGGACCTGGTGAGAGGACAAAAGGGCCTGGTGAGAGGACAAAAGGACCTGGTGAGAGGACAAAAGGTCCTGGTGAGAGGACAAAAGGTCCTGGTGAGAGGACAAAAGGGCCTGGTGAGAGGACAAAAGGACCTGGTGAGAGGACAAAAGGACCTGGTGAGAGGACAAAAGGACCTGGTGAGAGGACAAAAGGCCTGGTGAGAGGACAAAAGGACCTGGTGAGAGGACAAAAGGGCCTGGTGAGAGGACAAAAGGACCTGGTGAGAGGACAAAAGGACCTGGTGAGAGGACAAAGGGCCTGGTGAGAGGACAAAAGGGCCTGGTGAGAGGACAAAAGGTCCTGGTGAGAGGACAAAAGGACCTGGTGAGAGGACAAGAGGACCTGGTGAGAGGACAAGAGGACCTGGTGAGAGGACAAAAGGTCCTGGCGAGAGGACACAAGGTCCTGGCGAGAGGAGAAAAGGGCCTGGTGAGAGGACAAAAGGTCCTGGTGAGAGGACAAGAGGACCTGGTGAGAGGACAAACGGTCCTGGTGAAAGGACAAAAGGACCTGGTGAGAGGACAAAAGGACCTGGGCCCTCATGCATCAACGTGGACTTTGAACTTGACCTACTTCCACACGTAAGCACGGAATGTAGAACTAGCGCACGCACAGGGAAGTCGGCATTCATCACACGTGCGTACGCAGGCTCTATGGTCCTCCGTGTTGATGAATACCACTTTGTTCTACCGTCAATGCTCGTGCATGATTATCCATATATGGTCATGAAAATGAGGAAACACCCCCCATGGGATGTGAAATAATGGACCGACCCGAGCGGGACTCCGAGAAACTCCACGGAGAATTCACTGCTGTCGAACCAAGAAGACACTATCGCGTATTATGATTTATGGGATAAATAAAAGGCGGACTTGTAAACGGTGATGTCAGATATCAACGGCTCCCTAAGACCATTGCTGCAATTCTGCCTGGACAGCTCAAAATACTAATAAAGACCGTTCGTTGACCACTGTTTGGCGTTGGTTGTGTGTCATTATAACCGTGCTTGTAATATGAATGCCTTTATTAGTTGTGTTCGATTGGCTATATGATTTTTAGATGCATCTATTTTGTTGTCGGCTAATAAAGACCGCGCTGGAATATGACTGCCTTTTCCCGTGTTGTTTGATTAATACCCCATGGATTAAAGTTCTCCTCAATTTTATTCCAAATCGCGATGGATCTCCCGTCAATTTTCTACCTGCTGCATATGATTTCTAGAGGCATACTACAATCTATTTTGACGTCAGTATTGGGTAGCCTATATAAACAATATAATACGAGAGCATATACAAGAACAATGAATCTCACTGCATGTATGATAGCCTGCCTTTCAATACATGAACTTGAATCCCATCATATACATAGTCTGTCCACTATAGTGTCATTGCAATGCGTTTTCTATTCTTTCTTATACAGTAAAAAGGGGGAAGAACACTATATTAATATGACTTGTATTCTGCTTACAGCTTCGAAGTTCCACTTGTTTCGTTTAACGTAAAGCCTTTTAAATATAATCAAAACGTTCCCGTGTTTCTGCGGTCTGCGCAGAATAATAACGAGTTGAGCTTTATGATTTATGATGAATTGAAAATGGGGGACCCTGATGTAAACAAGACGAAAGTTGGTCTGCATCCCCAATTAACAATTGTATGTACTGAGCTGTACTGTACTGTACCCATTCTGCAATCTGTTAATAAACTTTTCAATCAATCAATCAATCAAGCTACGCGGAGCGCAGTCAGTCAGTAGCCTACACCCCGTATATTCCGATAACGCTATATAAACCATGCTGCATTCATTCTGAGAGAAAGATCTATTATTCCAAATGCTATTTATAGGGTTTTGACCATAATTACACTACTGTTGCTATTTTACAATGAACTATAATGAACTACGGTTCGTACAGAACGTGCCAGTGTTATTATGCACAGAAGCTCATTTCCTTGTTGTAATAATATATTCTACCACTGGGCGCTAGGTACGCCAGGTCTGAAATGTGCGTAGATGTACGCACAAAGTCAAGTTCAAGTTGAAGTTGATGAATCCCACTCTTTGCTTAGAAATGATCGTACGCACAGGGTAAGCACAGATCTGTGCGTAGAACACGTTGATGAATGAGGGCCCTGGTGAGAGGACAACAGGTCCTGGTGAGAGGACACAAGGGCCTGGTGAGAGGACAAACGGTCCTGGTGAGAGGACAAAAGGGCCTGGTGAGAGGACAAAAGGTCCTGGTGAGAGGACAAAAGGTCCTGGTGAGAGGACAAAAGGACCTGGTGAGAGGACAAAAGGGCCTGGTGAGAGGACAAAAGGGCCTGGTGAGAGGACAAAAGGACCTGGTGAGAGGACAAAAGGACCTGGTGAGAGGACAAAAGGGCCTGGTGAGAGGACAAAAGGACCTGGTGAGAGGACAAAAGGACCTGGTGAGAGGACAAAAGGACCTGGTGAGAGGACAAAAGGTCCTGGTGAGAGGACAAAAGGACCTGGTGAGAGGACAAAAGGACCTGGTGAGAGGACACAAGGGCCTGGTGAGAGAACAAAAGGACCTGGTGAGAGGACAAAAGGACCTGGTGAGAGGACAAAAGGTCCTGGTGAGAGGACAAAAGGTCCTGGTGAGAGGACAACAGGTCCTGGTGAGAGGACACAAGGGCCTGGTGAGAGGACAAAAGGTCCTGGTGAGAGGACAAAAGGTCCTGGTGAGAGGACAAAAGGTCCTGGTGAGAGGACACAAGGGCCCGGTGAGAGGACAAAAGGTCCTGGTGAGAGGACAAAAGGTCCTGGTGAGAGGACAAAAGGTCCTGGTGAGAGGACAAAAGGGCCTGGTGAGAGGACAACAGGGCCTGGTGAGAGGACAAAAGGGCCTGGTGAGAGGACACAAGGGCCTGGTGAGAGGACAAAAGGACCTGGTGAGAGGACAACAGGTCCTGGTGAGAGGACAAAAGGTCCTGGTGAGAGGACAAAAGGTCCTGGTGAGAGGACAACAGGTCCTGGTGAGAGGACAAAAGGTCCTGGTGAGAGGACAAAAGGACCTGGTGAGAGGACAAAAGGTCCTGGTGAGAGGACAAAAGGTCCTGGTGAGAGGACAACAGGTCCTGGTGAGAGGACAAAAGGTCCTGGTGAGAGGACAAAAGGACCTGGTGAGAGGACAAAAGGACCTGGTGAGAGGACAAAAGGACCTGGTGAGAGGACAAAAGGACCTGGTGAGAGGACAACAGGGCCTGGTGAGAGGACAAAAGGACCTGGTGAGAGGACAAAAGGTCCTGGTGAGAGGACAAAAGGACCTGGTGAGAGGACAAAAGGTCCTGGTGAGAGGACAAAAGGACCTGGTGAGAGGACACAAGGTCCTGGCGAGAGGACAAAAGGGCCTGGTGAGAGGACAAACGGTCCTGGTGAGAGGACAAAAGGTCCTGGTGAGAGGACAAAGGGCCTGGTGAGAGGACAAAGGGCCTGGTGAGAGGACAAAAGGACCTGGTGAGAGGACAAAAGGACCTGGTGAGAGGACAAAAGGGAAAGGGGACACATTTTCTTTTATAGAAAAAAGGCAGTCGATCCATACATCACAGAGGTAAGGGAAATAATTAAAACATTACAAGGTATGTATGTAATACATGATGCAGAACAGACAGATTACAGTTAAAAGGCTGGGTGACAGTTGCAGGTTTCAACTCTGCGATAGAGTCCTTGAAAGTAGTGAGGGGATCAATTTGTCAATTTTCTCGTGCTGGGAGCAGCAAACTGGAAGGAGGGTTGACCAGAGGAAGCGTTAACACGGGGAACATCTATATGGTGAGTTGTGTCACCTATGACCTTTGCCAAACATGAGCACGTCACGAACACAGTGTGTATGATTCACTGCTTCACTTCATCTTCCTTGGCTCGGAGAAAACGTTCAACATTTTTGCCGACGTTTTATTGAATTCTCTCAAAGGGCTCTCTCCCTGCAGCTTGTCTGACTTCACCTGCAGCCTGTCTGTCTTAAGATAGGATAAGATATTCCTCTATTGATCCCCTTGGGGGGAAATTCAGGCATCATAGCAGCCTGGGGGAGGGGAGGGGAGGGGAGGGGAGGGGAGGGGAGGGGAGGGGAGGTGAGGGGAGGGCCGGCTGTCTTCACCTACCCAACGTGACCATTTGTCATAACCGGCTGTAACCTTTAGTATTTGCCATCCGTTTCTGATGCTTTATGACAAGAATATATCAAAGGAGGCTTATTAAATGATTCATATTGCTGCCGTGGATGAACTGCTGCCAAGCAATGTGAGCCGTTCTTAAATCACTTGTGGGTGACATCCATCCATCCTCTCTGTGCTCATCTTCACCTTCACGGCGGACGTGAAAGTCGACTCTGGGGATGAATTGTGAACTTACATCTACGATTACGGTGTGTTTGTGTACCTCTAATAGAAAAGACAAATGTCAGCTGTCAGTCTACAGGTGCAGCTCAATAAATTAGAATATCGTGGAAAAGTCGATATATTTAGCTGTATTGATGCAGTAATTTGTGCAAAAGGAGCCCCAACCAAGTACTGAGTGAACATACATGAACATACTTTTCAGAAGGCTGACATTTCTATATAAAAAATCTTATGTAATATTCAAACTTTCTGAGATACAGAATGTTGGGCTTTCATGATCTGTAAGCCATAATCATGCAAATTAAAACAAATAAAGGCTTGAAATATTTCACTTTGTGTGTAATGAATCTATAATCTATGAGAGTTTCGCTTTTTGAATTGAATTACAGAAATAAAATAACTTTTCCACGGTATTCTAATTTATTGAGCTGCTCCTGTGTTGTTACACTCGAGTGTCTCTCCTAGCCAGACCTCTCTTCACGTCCACGCTAGGTATAGAGCTTGTGCAGCACAGGAGATATTATAAGCAGAGAGTGTAACGCTAACGTTGTTGTAACGTTAAAGCTAGCGTTACAACACATAATGACACGGTGCACGTAGGGTTGAAGCAAATGTCATGTTGGAGGAGCTTCCTTGCTGCACTAATATACTCTCGCTGCAGGTGTTGCGTTTTTGTTGTGTGAAGCTCAGTCATCCGTTCCAAGCGTTTGCTGCTATTTAGCCACCGACCATCACATTATACAGTACATGTGTTCCTATTGGAATGGTTAGCTTTGGGTAGTTAAAGGTTTACATTATACAGTACAGTACATGTGTTCCTATTGGAATGGTTAGCTTTGGGTAGTTAAAGGTTTACATTATACAGTACAGTACATGTGTTCCTATTGGAATGGTTAGCTTTGGGTAGTTAAAGGTTCACATTATACAGTACATGTGTTCCTATAGGGAGGTGTAGTGGTTACGTCATTGCCGTTTTTCGTGTTCCACCCTCTGTCCAACGCAATGTATTTCCCCATTGCCCATTTCTAAATCGTCTCGTTTAAAACAAATAAAGCATTAACATTTGCATGGTGTAGCTTTCTGTGCGTATTCATCCACAATCTATAGCTCAACATAAAAATATTCGCAATTAATCATAAAAAAAATCACCAAATTTGACCTCAACCAAAAATGCTTAAACAATAATGTTAGTGATAGAAGGGAACTCATTTTGTGCAAAGATGGAAAGCTTTTCAATTGCCATGCAGCAGAATTGTTACAATAGCCGATAATCCATTTTCCCAATGATGAATCCCTATACGGGTGGAACAACCAGTGACGTCAGACTACACCTCCCTATTGGAACGGTTAGCTTTGGGTAGTTAAAGGTTTACATTATACAGTACATGTGTTCCTATTGGAACGGTTAGCTTTGGGTAGTTAAAGGTTTACATTATACAGTACTGTACATGTGTTCCTATTGGAACGGTTAGCTTTGGGTAGTTAAAGGTTTACATTATACAGTACAGTACATGTGTTCCTATTGGAACGGTTAGCTTTGGGTAGTTAAAGGTTTACATTATACAGTACATGTGTTCCTATTGGAACGGTTAGCTTTGGGTAGTTAAAGGTTTACATTATACAGTACTGTACATGTGTTCCTATTGGAACGGTTAGCTTTGGGTAGTTAAAGGTTTACATTATACAGTACAGTACATGTGTTCCTATTGGAACGGTTAGCTTTGGGTAGTTAAAGGTTTACATTATACAGTACAGTAGCCTACCTTCATTCGTTTGGGGAAGGCTCAGCATCTCAACATACACTCTGGATCATAAATTAACTCCTGACCCTACAGTTGGATAAAATACAGAACGTCGTCTCTCTATTGTCTCTCCAGAATTTGTTTGGTTTGATAGTCTTTTTATCCAAATGAAACACAGTGTGACTTTAACCTTTGACCTCCCGGGCCACATTATGCTAAATAAATCAAATCCAAACGATGCCCAGCCCTAGTGTCTGATAGAACTGCACAGAGAGGGAATAGGGCCAAACCTTTAGGACTTTTCCTCAGCCTGCCTGATCTCCAACCTACCAAAGGTGGAATGCACTTCTTCCCACCACAGTCAGGACAGCTGAAACTCGTCCAATTTTCCGCCGACTAAAAATACACTTCTTCAACCAATATCTGAAATATATATTTAAAATACTAACCTTTGTACTGTCTTCTACTATTATGCACTTTGCTACTAAGTAGGGGTGTAACGATGCATGGATTAATCGAAATGCATCGATTCTAATGTGACGATTCAACTGCATCGATTTGAAAATGATAGAATCGATTATAATCGAAATTAATCGAAATAAAAAGAATATATATATATATTATTATTATTATTAATTTTTTTAATGTTTTTTTTATGTGTATTGTTTTTATTGATCTATAGTCCATTCATGCAGAGTGAATCAGTTCCCCCACCCACATTTGTGTATTCAAAATTGTTTGGGGAATTAACTGATAGAAAATTTATCGAAAATTAATCGAATCATGGTCAAATGAAGAGATTTCAGGCGCCCAAGTGGCGACCCATGTAACGCACTGCGTCGCAAAGCGGCCGACCCGGGTTCGATTCCCGGACCCGGCGTCCTTTGCCGAATGTCTCCCCCCCGCTCTGTCTCCCGTTCTTCCTCTCTCTCTCTCTCTCTACCGGACTGCCCGGTAGTACAAACAAATAAAAAAATCTACCAAAAACATAATTAAAAAAATTTACTAAAAATGAAGAGATTTCATGATGCATTGAATCGTTGCCTGAATAATCGTAATCGAAATTAATCGTTGTGAGGTCGCATCGTTACACCCCTACTACTAAGTAATCTACCGTGCCTATACTACTATCTACTATGTCAGGACGGAGCGTGTGCAGATATCAAAATCCATCACATCCCACAGGGACGATAAAGTACAATGTTATTTAGCTTTTGCAACATTTAGATATCTTGCCTTTATTGTCTGCTCTCATGTGGTTGTTTCCCTGCCTGTAACTAAGCAGCGGTTAAACCCACAGTATTATGTCATCAGCATATGTCATCATTATGGCAGCTCTGGAGCAAAAAGGATGGCTTGACAGGCTCCATGTCCAATAACCTGGAATGAAAGATGATTCACGGAGCATGAGGAATTAGGAAGCATGATGAATTAGGAAGCATGATGAGGAATTAGGAAGCATGATGACAACAACTAATCCTCGCGGACGGAAACTAATTTCAGAATTCACATACCAGGAATCTGTCTTGCGTGAGTCAACCCATAGATAGATAGATAGAGCAAGATGAGGCGTTTCAAACTGTGGCAATGGAAAAGTTGTTATTTATTAAGTGCTCACGGGGGGGGGGGGGGGGGGGTTATCACGGACGCTCTATGACAGCTGGACTGTCTGCAACAGAGATTGTTTCTCTTGATGGATTGCTATGTTGTTATTGTCTACCCTGCCTGAGCTAAACAATTGGTCACACAAAGATGTCAGATGTACGAGTCATAAAAAGGTAAACAAGCAGCAGAGTTCAACTAGGCTTGTGCTCTAGTGAGTATAATGTTTTCACAACAAATCGTCAGGTGCTCTTGGGTCTTTGGGGGAAGACAACTGGAAACAAGACACTCAAAAGATTACAGCAGGAAGGATAATATCTGGCGCGGCTGGGTAGCGTAGAGGTCTAAGCACTCGCCTACCACCGCAGAGACTCTGGGTTCGAATCCAGCTGTCAGCGGTACCTCCGGCTCGGTCAGTCGTCCCCACGAACACAGTTGTCAGTGTTAGCGGGTGGGAAGCCGGTGGTGTATGAGTCCTGGTCGTTGCAAACAGCGACTCCTACTGGTCGGTCGGGGCGCCTGTTCAGCAGGGGAGATAGAGTGAACTTCATGTAGCAGAGGAGGCATGTGGTAGTCTACACCCTCCACCGAGCGACAGTAGGGCAGCATGTGGTAGTCTACACCCTCCCCAGACCGACAGTAGGGCAGCATGTGGTAGTCTACACCTTCCCCAGACCGACAGTAGGGCAGCATGTGGTAGTCTACACCCTCCCCAGACCGACAGTAGGGCAGCATGTGGTAGTCTACACCCTCCCCAGACCGACAGTAGGCCAGCATGTGATAGTCTACACCCTCCCCAGACCGACAGTAGGGCATCATGTGGTAGTCTACACCCTCCCCAGACCGACAGTAGGGCAGAATGTGGTAGTCTACACCCTCCCCAGACTAACAGTAGGGCAGCATGTGGTAGTCTACACCCTCCCCAGACCGACAGTAGGGCAGCATGTGGTAGTCTACACCCTCCCCAGACCGACAGTAGGGCAGCATGTGGTAGTCTACACCCTCCCCAGAATGACAGTAGGGCAGCATGTGGTAGTCTACACCCTCCCCAGAACGACAGTAGGGCAGCATGTGGTAGTCTACACCCTCCCCACACCGACAGTAGGGCAGCATGTGGTAGTCTACACCCTCCCCACACTGTCAGTATGGCAGCATGTGGTAGTCTACACCCTCCCCAGACCGACAGTAGGGCAGCATGTGGTAGTCTACACCCTCCCCAGACCGACAGTAGGGCAGCATGTGGTAGTCTACACCCTCCCCAGACCGACAGTAGGGCAGCATGTGGTAGTCTACACCCTCCCCAGACTAACATTAGGGTAGTATAATAGTCTACACCCTCCACCGACCAACAGAAGAGACATGTGATAATCTACACCCTCCCCAGACCGACAGTAGGGCAGCATGTGGTAGTCTACACCCTCCCCAGACTAACAGTAGGGCAGCATGTGGTAGTCTACACCCTCCCCAGACTGACAGTAGGGCAGCATGTGGTAGTCTACACCCTCCCCAGACTAACAGTAGGGCAGCATGTGGTAGTCTACACCCTCCCCAGACTGACAGTAGGGCAGCATGTGGTAGTCTACACACCCTCCCCAGACCAACAGTAGGGCAGCATGTAGTAGTCTACACCCTCCCCAGACTAACAGTAGGGCAGCATGTGGTAGTCTACACCCTCCCCAGACTGACAGTAGGGCAGCATGTGGTAGTCTACACACCCTCCCCAGACCAACAGTAGGGCAGCATGTGGTAGTCTACACCCTCCCCAGACCGACAGTAGGGCAGCATGTGGTAGTCTACACCCTCCCCAGACCGACAGTAGGGCAGCATGTGGTAGTCTACACCCTCCCCAGACCAACAGTAGGGCAGCATGTGGTAGTCTACACCATCCCCAGACTGACAGAGGAGACATGTGATAATCTACACACTCCCCAGACCGACAGTAGGGCAGCATGTGGTAGTCTACACCCTCCCCAGACTACACCCTCCCCAGACCGACAGTAGGGCAGCATGTGGTAGTCTACACCCTCCCCAGACTAACAGTAGCACAGCATGTGGTAGTCTACACCCTCCCCAGACTAACAGTAGGGTAGTATAATAGTCTACACCCTCCCCAGACCAACAGTAGGGCAGCATGTGGTAGTCTACACCCTCCCCAGACCGTCAGTAGGGCAGCATGTGGTAGTCTACACCCTCCCCAGACCGACAGTAGGGCAGCATGTGGTAGTCTACACCCTCCCCAGACTAACAGTAGCGCAGCATGTGGTAGTCTACACCCTCCCCAGACTAACAATAGGGTAGTATAATAGTCTACACCCTCCCCAGACCAACAGTAGGGCAGCATGTGGTAGTCTACACCCTCCCCAGACTGACAGTAGGGCAGCATGTGGTAGTCTACACCCTCCCCACACCGACAGTAGGGCAGCATGTGGTAGTCTACACCCTCCCTAGACCGACATGTGGTAGTCTACACCCTCCCCAGAACGACAGTAGGGCAGCATGTGGTAGTCTACACCCTCCCCAGACCGACATGTGGTAGTCTACACCCTCCCCAGAACGACAGTAGGGCAGCATGTGGTAGTCTACACCCTCCCCAGACCGACAGTAGGCAGCATGTGGTAGTCTACACCCTCCCCAGAACGACAGTAGGGCAGCATGTGGTAGTCTACACCCTCCCCAGAACGACAGTAGGGCAATGCGTGCAGCGACCAGGGAGGGAATTGGCATTACGACTAAACTGGGGTATGGGAGAAAATGACAGAAAGGCAAAAAAAAGGAAGGAAGGAAAATATCTTAAAAAGCCTTTATTGTGTCACGGCTATAAACACCAAGCTGGTCTTCATCAGGACATAATGAATTAAATGATGACGACCAGCTTGGTGGAAACATGTTGGAGTTTTTAACCATCTAGCCTTGACACAATAAAGGCAATTTTTATAGGCACTCTTTAAGATAAGTTTCCTTCCTGCTGCCTGGGATCCTAAATCCTAACTTCACAGAAAAAACACCTTCACCTTGTCAGATAAAGGTCCAATATTTACCTCAATTTCTACGCCATATAGTAAGCCATAATTTCTGACCCCTTACATCCCCCAGCCCCTGCTCCAGTCTCCCCGTGCGGGGGGGGGGGGGGGTGGGGGGGGGGGGGGGCGTGTGGGGGGCCAGTAAGCCCATCATCCCCTTGTCAAACCGATGTGACGCATTCCAGGAAATGAAAGCCGGTGAAGCGGGCGTGCTTTATGAATGGTCCCCCCCGCTCGAGGCTTCATTTTCCACCCCACAGACAGTCGTCGCTGAATGGATTTCCAAGCCATCCTGGTTTTGATTTAACCCCTCGGTCTCCTCTGTGACAGGCTTTGCTTCCGCCCCTGTCCAAGAAGGCAGTGAATGCAGCGTGGAGCTTTGCGCACAAGGGCACTCTCTGCTGTTTAGTGGCACGCTCCCCACCAGCGAGGAGGAGGAGGAGGCGGCGGTGTTCATTAGCACCACAGTCTCATCAGAACACGTAAATAAAGTACTAATCGACCACAGGGGAAAAAGGTACACAATGTACGTTATGTTATAGCCATAAGTAATATATTTACTGATCACAATACTGGACTATATCTGTACATGTCCCTTACCTACTCTTACTAGTTACTATATCTATATCTGTACATGTCCCTTACCTACTCTTACTAGTTACTATATCTATATCTGTACATATCCCTTACCTACTCTTACTAGTTACTACATATCTATATCTGTACATATCCCTTACCTACTCTTACTAGTTACTATATCTATATCTGTACATATCCCTTACCTACTCTTACTAGTTACTATATCTATATCTGTACATATCCCTTACCTACTCTTACTAGTTACTATCTATATCTGTACATATCCCTTACCTACTCTTACTAGTTACTATATCTATATATGTACATATCCCTTACCTACTCTTACTAGTTACTATATATCTATATATGTACATATCCCTTACCTACTCTTACTAGTTACTATATATCTATATCTGTACATATCCCTTACCTACTCTTACTAGTTACTATATCTATATCTGTACATGTCCCTTACCTACTCTTACTAGTTACTATATCTATATCTGTACATATCCCTTACCTACTCTTACTAGTTACTATATCTATATCTGTACATGTCCCTTACCTACTCTTACTAGTTACTATATCTATATCTGTACATATCCCTTACCTACTCTTACTAGTTACTATATCTATATCTGTACATGTCCCTTACCTACTCTTACTAGTGACTATATATCTGTACATATCCCTTACCTACTCTTACTAGTTACTATATATCTATATCTGTACATATCCCTTGCATACTCTTACTAGTTACTATATCTATATCTGTACATATCCCTTACCTACCCTTACTAGTTACTATATCTATATCTGTACATATCCCTTACCTATTCTTTGTTGTGGTTTGTAACCGACCTCAAACGCAACGGCACAGACAGGAAGTTCAGAGTTAGCCAAATGCTAGGGTGTATTTATTTACAGAGTCAAAAGAAGGATAAGTACAATAATCAAACAAATGGGGAGACTGCCCTCGGCAGAGTCATCTGCCGCTCTGCAGAATCATCCTGGTGATAGTGGTGGGGAATTGGCATGTGACGTTGTAGCGGCTCTGCAGATACTCCCAGCAGATAGTGGTGGGGAATTGGCATGTGACGTTGTAGCGGCTCTGCAGATACTCCCAGCTTTCGCTCAAGGTGGAAAACGGAGAGAGAGAGAGAGAGATATCAGAAACAGTCCAACGAAACACAGAGGCAGTGTGGATCCCTCCTCCCTAGCTGGGTCCAGAACCAATTGACAATGACGGTCTTCAGTGTTCCCCACAACACACAATTTAGAATAATCCAGAACCAATTGATAGTGACAATCTTCAGTGTTTCTTCTATACACACAATCGGAATAATCCAGAACCAAACGATAGTGACAGTCTTCAGTGTTTCTTCAATACACACTGTAACTGAGGGGTACAATTCCCTGACTGTATTGATAAGTATGGTATCATTAAACCACTACCGCTTTATGTACTTTAACTACTGGCCACACAGTACATGATATAGATATGATGAACACTTTCCCACCTGATGAAACCAAGTCCACACAAATGTATCCGTTGAATCTTTAATATATAGCAAAGGGTATATACAACGTTCACGTAATGACATTTATGATTTGAATGCACTTGTAAGGCAAATGAGTATTCGTAGGCAAATCAACATTGAATGTCCAATCTCTGGTTACGCAGGAAGCAAGTATACAACCTGGTTCTTTAGGGAACTATAGCGATGGTACTTAATGATTATAGCTGGATACACTAAAGGGGGTCCCGCTGGTTGTAAGTCAGTAGGGGGGGGGGGGGTTAGGAGAGCCGCTGGCGATATCCCATCTGGCCAACGATTTCTTGGGAGAATTCAGAGTGCTGAACACGGTGCCCACAGAACCTTGGTCCACAGATGAATACAGTTGGGCCCTCTTGTAGACGGTAGCTGCCGGTCCACAACGAAGAGACGTGAGGCGACCTCACTCGGGTTAGAGCGCCGTCTCACCTGGACTCCTCTCGGGGGTAGTTCCAACACTTACCAGTGTTGGCTGTTATCCATGGCATAATCAAAGCACCCAAAGCAAGTAGATAATCCAAGCCGTGTAGGGCTCGCCGTCGTCCGGGTAAGGTAATCCAATGTGCAGGTCCACTCGTCCTGGCCCAGAACTCCTCGGATGAAAGCACCACACGTGGTCTGCCCAGCCTGGTTAAGACTCTAGATAACGCGAGGAAAACGATGGGGGTACTGCTCACTTTATAACTCTAACCGAACGATGCACCATACATAATAGACTATTATTAACTTAATAGAAATACGTCCCACTCGACGGTATAGTGCCAAACTATGACAATTCAACTATTAATCCACACGATGTCTCAATGCCATTCTGAGGCCAAGTTGACCATACTGCACCACACGTGTATCGTGGGTGAGGCTTAACGTCTTGCCACTAGGTTGGAGGGTAAAGAACTAAGGGCTAAGGAGGGAAGTTCTACTTTACTTGCGCCATATATATATGCGCTGTGAACAAATAGTACCATTCGTATTTCGGCAGACGTATTCCTACGCGGAACCGGGGCTAGTAACGACATGTTCGTCGGCACGATTGAACTTGAACCAAGGGGCTTGGCTGCTGGCGCCAAGTTCTTGTCCAATGAGAGAATGAAACTATTATGGGCTGTTAGTAGACCAAAGGGATATTCAGTGTATATGTACAAGGAATATACAAGGGATATCAAACGATATACAAATACTATTAAATATATATCCATAAATAAATATATATATTCGGTTTAATCTGATCCTTCACAACAGCCGCCCCCTAATTAGTCCCACCTAATTAGCTAAGCAGAGACAGATTGACCGCACTGTCTACCACTCAAGGTCCGCTGTAAGGGTCAGTCAACTCACAAAGTCATGGGGTCATGGTCGTCATCGATAGTGTCTGGGAGTCTGGGCAGTTCTATTAGCCTCGCCACGGGTCGTGTGTAAGTTCGCCCTTGGACGAGCACCTCAGCTGCTCGGACCTTGCCATCGGCACCGGTGATCACTTTGCTTACGCGGCCAGCCGGCCACATAGCTCTGGGTAGTGACTGGTCGATAATCATGACGACTGTTCCTTCTGTCAAATTGTCTCTCTCTTTTACCCACTTCTGGCGGGTCTGTAGAGACGGTAGGTAGTGGAGTAGAAAGCTGTTCCAAAACTTGTCAGCTAGTACTTGACTGTACCTCCACATTCTTCGGCCGTTCGCTTCTTCAGGCCTGTACATTGTCTGGGGTAGCGCGGGGTCCAGCCGCCCCATCAAGAGTGTGTTGGGGGTGACTGGGTCGACATCTGCTATATCACTGGAGACGTAGCCGAGGGGCTTGGAGTTCAATACTCCCTCGATCTCCGTGAGGACTGTCATTAGGACTTCTTCCGCTACAGTCTGGGCCCCAAGCACGGCGTACAGGGCTGTCTTTATAGAACGTACTTCTCGTTCCCAGGTTCCACCGAAGTGGGGTGCGTTCGGGGGATTAAACTGGAAGTCAATCTGGGATGGAGCGAGGTGGGTCTTAAGTTCTGGGCCCATAGCTTGGAAGCTCTCTCTCAGCTCTCTTTCTCCGCCTTTGAAGTTTGTCCCGTGATCAGACAACAATGTAGACGGTTTTCCTTTCCGTGATGTGAATCTTCGGAAGGCCATAAGGAATGAGTCTGTGCTCATGGTTGGAAGGAGTTCGATATGTATCGCTCTGGTGGTCATGCATTTGAATACAATACCCCACCGCTTCTCGGTTCCTCTTCCTTTCTTTATATACAACGGGCCAAAACAGTCCATGCCTGTGGAGTGGAATGGCTTGTCGCCGAGTCGGAGGCGACAGGGAGGTAGGTCAGCCATCCGGGGTATGCTGGGCTGCGCGCGCCACTTTCGGCAGTCTAGACAGGTTCGCTGGAAGCGTCGCACCGCTTCTCTTCCTTGAAGTATCCAATAGCGACGGCTGATCTCTGCGAAGACTCTCTCTGCTCCTGCGTGGTGTACATCCTCGTCGTATTTCTTTATGATCAGCTCTGTGACCTTGTGTCGGCTGTTCAAGACTATCGGGTACTTAACGTCATCCGGTAGGTCGGGGGCTCTCCGCAGACGACCACCCACTCTGATGAGATTATGGGCGTCACTCTCGGGTGCCAGGTGGAGCAGTCTGCTGTCTGATGGGACGGGCTTTCCTCCCTGTAGGCAGTCTAGCTCGTCGGGGAACGAGTCTCTCTGGGCTCATTGTAGTAGAAGAAGTTCTGCTTCTTCGTAGTCAGCTGCTGAAATGTCGGCAGTGGGCTGAATCTCTGGGTGGTGCCACAGAAATGTCTTTAGTTGCGCACTCTGTAGGGTGAGGCAGTCATCTATGTTGGGGTCTGTGGAGGCGACTGTGCTCAGTCCACAGAACATAGGTTTCTTGTTCTCAGCCTCCTCTTTACTCACCTCCCGTGGGGTGGGCGTAGGCCACTCTCCTTCCGGGAGCTTGAGGAACTCTGGTCCGTCACTGTAGATGTTGTGACGGGTGAGGTCATCTAGGGACATTCCCCGGGTGATGACGTCAGCTGGGTTGTGTTTGGTGTCCACATACCGCCAGCTCGCTGCTTCTGTTAACTCTTGAATCTCGGTGACTCTGACTCCCACGAAGACCTTGTATCTGCATGAATCAGACTTGATCCATGTGAGTACTGTCGTAGAGTCTGACCACAAGATTGTTCTGTGCACCGGAATGGTGAGTTCACGTTGGATTAACATGGCTAGATGCGCTCCTGCTAGGGCTGCGCAGAGCTCTAGACGCGGGATAGATTGTTGCTTTCGTGGGGCTATTCTTGAGCGAGCCAGGATGAAAGCAGTGTGTATCTCTCCTCCCTTCTCTTGGGCACGCAAGTAGGCCACCGATCCATAGGCTACTTCGGAGGCGTCACTGCAGACGTGTAGATCCATCTTGCATGTCTCTGGCCTCACTGTGGGTGGGAAGTAGCTGCGGCGTATATTGACGCCTGGGAGTGAGCGGAGCTCCGTCTCCCACTCTCTCCATGTGGAGGCAAGGGGTGCGGGTATTGGGTCGTCCCAGCCCTGGTCCTTGTCCCATAGTGCTCGTACAATCATCTTTGCCCTGGTGGTGTAAGGTAGAATACATCCCAATGGGTCATATTGTCTGGCGAGTGTTCTGTACACACTCCGTCTGGTGGTCGGTATCGCCGTCGACCTTCCCTGCTCCGTGGTCAGGGGTTTGTGTCTATAGTGGAGCGAGTCTGTTTTGAAGCGCCAGACTAGTCCTAGTGTCATTTCTTGGGCTTCTCCTGGGATTGTCGCCATCCAGGTCTCGCTGCTGGCAGCCTTGTCCGCGGGGGAGAGGCTGCGCAATACGTGCAGGTCGCTGCTGGCCCACTGCCTGAGATCAAAGCCGCCTTTGATCAGGGAGGCGCGTAGCTTGAGTAGGAGAGCCTCGGCTTCTTCTTGGGTCGAAACGCTTTGTAAACAGTTGTCCACGTAGAAACTGTTCTTCACACTGTGTCGGACCTCTTCATCTGCTGCTGGGTCCTCTGCGACGTGTTTCTGCAGTGCAAATGTAGCACAGCACGGGCTGCATGTGGTTCCGAAGGGGAGGACTTCCCATTGGTAGATGGCTGGGTGCTCATCTCCGATCCTCTCTCTCCATAGGAACCGCAGTAGGGGCTTATCCTCCTCCACTAGTCTCACCTGCAGGAACATCCCTTTGATATCCCCGCTGATAGCCACCTTGTCCTGGCGGAAGCGTAGTAGCACGCCTAGTAGAGAGGGGCCGAGTATGGGGCCGGGCAAGAGCTCTTTATTCAGATTCTGGGATCCGATCTGGTAGCTGCAGTTAAACACAATGTGATCCTTGCCGTTGTGGTGGACCTTGTGGTGCGGCACGTACCATGATTCGGTCGTCTGATCGGCCTCTTTAATGTCAATCTTCATTACGTGTCTCGCTGTGATTAGCTTCTCAATCTCAGCGCGGTACACACTCTCTTGAGCGGGGTCTTTGGCTAGGCGCCGCTCTGTGTTCAATAGATACCGCTCCGTAGCTTCTTTCGTGGCGTGAAAGGTGGGCATTCCCTCTCGCCTCAGGAGTGGAGTTGCGTATCTCATCACTCCGCCGACTGTGACTCTCTTTGTCCCTTGCTCGAGGAGGTTTATGGCGTAAATGTCTTCTTTAGAACGAATGTCTTTCTTTTCGTTCTTAAAGGGCATTGTCTCTAGTGTCCATAGCCTCTCGACATGCTGCAGGAGAGTGGTGTCTTCTTCTGTCACTCTGGAGTGGAGGCAGCTAGTGGCTGCTGTTCGGTTGAGAGATTTAGCGAGGGGGCCTTGTAGTGTCCATCCTAGGCGGGTCTCGACTGCTGCAGGACAGCCTCTGGGTCCTGTATGGACCCGGTCTATCGGGACTATGAGGTCTGCATGGTCGGAGCCTATCAGCAGGGTCGGGGTGGCGCCGTCTATGAGCGGGATAGGTAGTTGACGCAGGTGCACATATTTATCCATCAGCTTGGCGATGGGGTAGGTGTACTGTGATAGTCCTATTTCTTGGCTGGTGAAAGCATTTGTAATCCTATACCGTTGCTCTGGCTGCCCGCTTGCTGCGATAGTGAAGGAGACATTCTCGCCTTTTATCGTCTTTAAATCTCTTCTTATTGTCCGAATCGTCATTTGGTTCTCGCTCCCCCGCAGTCCCAGCTGGGCCGCAGCAGACGCGAGCAGAAGGGTCTTCTCTGACCCGTCATCAAGGACGGCGTAAGTGTCCATGACTTTATCTTGGTAGCTCAATGTTACACGGACTACCTTTAAGAGCACTTGGGCGCCGCTGCTGCTGGCGGGGTCAATGTACATGACACTTGCCTTTGTGCTGCTCGATGGTGCAGGTGCAGGCTTTCTTCTGTTACTGTCGTGTAGGACATCTAGGTGGGCTCCGTCACACCGACTGCACCTCTTCTTTAGGCGGCACTCGGCTGCCATGTGACTGCGCGCACATCGGTAACAGCGCCTGTTGGACTTTATCCATTGACTCACTTCTTCTGCATTCATCTTTGTGAACAGGTCACATTGTGACAGCCAGTGTTCCTTCTCGCAGTACGGGCACACCATCTTCCACTTCTCTTTTCTCGAGGGGGTACTGTGGTTCTTACTGCTCGGTACTGATTCTGATTGGTGCATGACAGTCACTGATCTTCTTCCATCGTTTATTCTCCTGGGTCCCCCTCTGGAGCTTGGTGTGCTCCGCACGAACGTATCCAGTCGTAAGCTGCTGACTTCTCTCGCCAGGAAGTCGGCTAGATCGAGGAGGGATGGTTCGGGACCGTTAGGATCACGGTGGTCTCTCTGCCGCCTAAAGCGCTCTTGTCTGGCGGGTGGCAGCTTCTCTAAAATCCTCTCGACGTTAGAGTTGGCGTATAGCTCGTGCATACCCTTTTCTCGTTGCGCTCCCAGCATCCCTACCAGGGACTGCACTTTTATAGACAGGTCGTCTAATGAGCGATTGTCTGTTGCTGGGGGTAGGCGGTCAATATGCCTTATCTCTTGGATTACGTAATCCCATATACGTCCATATCTCTGGTCCAGCGCTGCTAGAGCCGCGGTGTATGGGGTCGTAGAGGTGGCATAGGCTAGCGCTATATTGTGCGCTCGGGGTACTTTCAGGTGCTTCAGTAATATTGCATACTTGTGACGTTCATCAACGACATCCACCATCATTGTCTCTAAGCACATTCGGAGCTCCGTGTACTGTGCCCGATTCTCATGGGTGAAGTCTGGGATGGTCGGTGTGGCAATGTATGACGCCGTGGATGGCTGATACATCGGCGAGCGTTGGGGGAGAGGCCTCCTAGGCGAGTCTCCTCTTGCGCCTCTCTGTGGGCTGGTACCGGCAGGGTACCATGGCCCGCTGGTCCAGGTGCTATTCCTCGGGGATGGTCGTGCGTCGTGCTCACCCGTGAATAGAGTCGGGGGTCTGTAGCGCAGCACCGCGGGGGTATAGCCTGGGCTGTACTGGACCTCCTGGTCCGGTGGAGTACTGTGCTGTCGTCGGGCTTGGTTCTCCTCCTCTCCCTCTTCTTCTTCTATCAGGTCCTCTAGATCCTGTAGTCGTTTATTTAGCTTCTCCGCAGTGTATGCTGCTCCTTCCTTGTAGCTGGGTCTCGCTTGGACCGGTCGGGGAAGGGGGTCTGCGGGGGGTATAGGCTTGGTCTGTTGGTCAAGTTCAGGGTCGCTTGCTCGGTTAGGAGACGCTGCCCTTGACTGTTGTCTCGACGAGTTCCTTGAACCCCTGGCGGAGGGAGAGGGTGTTGCCTTGAGGATCAGCTGCTCCATTAGTTGCGCTTGTAGCTTGTCGCGCTCGGCTTGTAGTCTGTCGCGCTCGGTTTCGCGCTGGATGAGAGCGAGGTCGCGCTCTGCTTCTCTTTGGGCACCGGCAGCGGCACGCTGGGTGTCTGCTCGGTCTCTTGCCATATTCTCTTCCGTCTGAAGGCGTCTCATCTCCAGGCGTATGCGCTCTTCTTCGCTCCGTTGCTGTGTCTGGAGTCGATCGCGTTCACCCTGAAGTCGATCGCGTTCACCCTGTAGTCGATCGCGTTCGGTAGAGGCTGTCAGGCTGACGAGGAACGCCTGTGATAGCATCCTCTCCGCTTCGCTGGGGGAAGACGGTTGTAGAGGTGAGCCGCTCCTGGCGGTACTCGTTGGGGAGTCCTGGAGCTCTATTTCCTCTGCGCTCTCCTCCTCTTCTTCCGTGCAGAGTTCTCTCTCTGTAGGGTTGTCTTCCTCCCGGGGCTGGTCGGGGACTACTTCTTCGGTATTGGCGGGGGGTAAAGGCATGTCAGCTCCCTCCTGGTCCCCACCGTGAGCTTGGTCAGTTACATTAGAACCCACTAGGGCCTCTGTGGTCGGGGTAACCTGGTCGTTAAGGTCAGACATAATTTTACTTTCTACTTTTACCGCGTTTACCGTTTGTAGAAGGCTAGGTAGTTGACTGACAGCGTAATCCTCTAAGTACGGAGGTGGCTGTCGTCTGCGCCGCGGGCGTTCTACGTTAGGAGGACCGTTTCGTGGAGTGTTCATCATAGGCCATTTCAATATTAATAACACTATATTAATATTACACTAGTTACCCATCCGGCTCGAAGGACCAATTGTAACTGAGGGGTACAATTCCCTGACTGTATTGATAAGTATGGTATCATTAAACCACTACCGCTTTATGTACTTTAACTACTGGCCACACAGTACATGATATAGATATGATGAACACTTTCCCACCTGATGAAACCAAGTCCACACAAATGTATACGTCGAATCTTTAATATATAGCAAAGGGTATATACAACGTTCACGTAATGACATTTATGATTTGAATGCACTTGTAAGGCAAATGAGTATTCGTAGGCAAATCAACATTGAATGTCCAATCTCTGGTTACGCAGGAAGCAAGTATACAACCTGGTTCTTTAGGGAACTATAGCGATGGTATTTAATGATTATAGCTGGATACACTAAAGGGGGTCCCGCTGGTTGTAAGTCAGTAGGGGGGGGGGGGGGGGGTTAGGAGAGCCGCTGGCGATATCCCATCTGGCCAACGATTTCTTGGGAGAATTCAGAGTGCTGAACACGGTGCCCACAGAACCTTGGTCCACAGATGAATACAGTTGGGCCCTCTTGTAGACGGTAGCTGCCGGTCCACAACGAAGAGACGTGAGGCGACCTCACTCGGGTTAGAGTGCCGTCTCACCTGGACTCCTCTCGGGGGTAGTTCCAACACTTACCAGTGTTGGCTGTTATCCATGGCATAATCAAAGCACCCAAAGCAAGTAGATAATCCAAGCCGTGTAGGGCTCGCCGTCGTCCGGGTAAGGTAATCCAATGTGCAGGTCCACTCGTCCTGGCCCAGAACTCCTCGGATGAAAGCACCACACGTGGTCTGCCCAGCCTGGTTAAGACTCTAGATAACGCGAGGAAAACGATGGGGGTACTGCTCACTTTATAACTCTAACCGAACGATGCACCATACATAATAGACTATTATTAACTTAATAGAAATACGTCCCACTCGACGGTATAGTGCCAAACTATGACAATTCAACTATTAATCCACACGATGTCTCAATGCCATTCTGAGGCCAAGTTGACCATACTGCACCACACGTGTATCGTGGGTGAGGCTTAACGTCTTGCCACTAGGTTGGAGGGTAAAGAACTAAGGGCTAAGGAGGGAAGTTCTACTTTACTTGCGCCATATATATATGCGCTGTGAACAAATAGTACCATTCGTATTTCGGCAGACGTATTCCTACGCGGAACCGGGGCTAGTAACGACATGTTCGTCGGCACGATTGAACTTGAACCAAGGGGCTTGGCTGCTGGCGCCAAGTTCTTGTCCAATGAGAGAATGAAACTATTATGGGCTGTTAGTAGACCAAAGGGATATTCAGTGTATATGTACAAGGAATATACAAGGGATATCAAACGATATACAAATACTATTAAATATATATCCATAAATAAATATATATATTCGGTTTAATCTGATCCTTCACAACACACACAATCAGAATAATCCAGAACCAAACGATAGTGACAGTCTTCAGTGTCTCTTCAATACACACAATCAGAATAATCCAGAGGGGTTTGGTTCCACTCACCCAAGCGCAACGCGTAAAGCGGGCAAAACGAGGCGCAGCTCCAAACGGGGAACAAGGTTCTCAACAGCGGTTCTCCACAGAAAGGTCCTGGAGAGAAAGTAGACCAGGAACAGCAACGGGGAAAAAACAGGCAAATGCAGTTGTCTTCCAGAACGACCCGACAACGATAGAAGGAAGGTCCCGGTATATAAAGCCCTCTGGGGCGCTAATCACAAACTATGACAGCTGCGCGATGAAAGTGGCAATCGTTCAAAAAGCGTGCGGCAGGGAATGCACCAATCAGCACCATACCTCAGGAGAGCGTGTGGCGGGGAACCAACCAAACCTCACATTCTTACTAGTTACTATATCTATATCTGTACATATCCCTTATCTACTAGTTACGCTGCTGGCCAGTATGACTTACTACCATAGTGTCTTTATACCTGTATCACTGTACATATTACTGTAATACTACAACTCTGTACATACATCTGATTAGCACTATTACTCAGTAGTACTAATATATATATTTTATACCCGGTTTAATCACCTGTACATTGTATATTACTATTGCACTTTACTGTTACATTTGAACTCTGGTTGGATGCCAAACTTATTTTCATTGTACTGTACTTGTGCTGCATTATGACAACAATTTTTTTTTTTTTTTATTGGTCTTTTTCCCCCTCCATTTTCCTCCGATTTTCTCCCATCCCAATGTTAGTCGTATGCCAATTCCCAGTCCCTTCCTGGTCGCTGCGCACTTACCCCCCACAGTCAGATCATCTGGGAGAGTGGAGGCTACCACGTGCTTCCTCCGACACACGTCCAGCCAATCACCGCTTCTTTTCACCTGGCAGCGCGGATTCTCATTGAGAGGGCGTAGCGTGTGGGAGGACCACACTATCCCCCTCACGTCCAATCCGCGCTTAGCAGGCGCCCCGACCGAACTGTAGGAGTCGCTGTTTACAACGACCCGGACCCACCCCGCCAGCTTCTCCCACCCTCTGATACAGCCAATTGTATCAGTGCAGACGGCCAGCCAAGCTGGTGACAACCCCGGAGCTGTGAGCTGGATTCGAACAGGCAAATCCAGCTCAGCTCCGGGGCTGGTGACGAACGCAATCTCCGCTCGGCCACCTAACCGCCCTATGACAACAAATTCTAATCTAATCTAATGTAAACCTTTATTTAACCAGGTAGTAAAAACCCATTCTGATCAAGGATCAGTTTTGCCAGGGAGACCTAGCATGTTGTCCATTGACCTGTCGCTGTGTCTCCGTTCTCCAGTCAGCCCTGATGAGGACAACAGACTCAGAGAGGACAACAGTCCTGCCAGGGGCACTCCGTGGTCCACACCTTCAACCACCACCTCCTCCACCACCACATCCACCCCTGTGTACCTCGACCCATGTGCCGGTAATATGAATGAATGAATGAATGAATGAATGAATGAATGAATGAATGAATGAATGAATGAATGAATGAATGAATGAATGAATGAATGAATGAAGTTTATTTTTCTATCTTGTTTACAGACAAATCAAACACGCCCGTGCGGACTTACAAAAGGAAAAGAAAAAAGAAAAACTCACAAATGTACATATCAAGGCAAGCTCACACACAAAATCCAAAATCAACGACTGAAAAAAGGAATAGGCTGAAGCACATGCTTATTTTTGCCTATCCCTTACAAATTCTTAAAAACGAAATATATTTGAAAGAAAAACTTAAAATATGCTGCAAAAAAACGAATGTTTTAATGTAATTTACTCAAAACTGTACTCCTGACTTATTTTATCCTTTAAGTCTTTTTTTAAATCTCCCTTGAGAAGTACACAACTTCAACCCGTCACTAAGGCTATTCCATCATTTAACTCCCAAAATTGAAACACATCTAGCTTTTACATTAGTTCTTACCTTTTTACATGTTTTAAGAATACATAACCCTCGTAAATTAGACTTTCCTTCTCTTATAATATCCACACTACTATTACTGCTATCCTATCCGTCACAGGCTTATTTATTTTCTAATAAACCACAAGATACTTGTGCCATAATGATAAGCATAAACGCTCCATGAAGAAACCCAATGGCCGTCACAACCCAGCGTGTAGATAGATGGGCAGTGAGAGCGGCATATCACCAGGGTTATCAAGTGGGCACCTCCCTTCACTGGGGTTTCGTCAAGTTACATTTTACATTTTGTAATTTAGCTGACCGCTTTTATCCAAAGCCACTTACAAGTTCTTTACGACACGTCAGCAGGAAGGGTACAACTCTTTCAGCTGAGGAACAATGTTCAGTTAGGCCGAGGACACATCGGGAAGGCTCAACGGTTAGTTCCAGCATCCCAGAACCCCCCCCCCCCCCCATGCTAGCTCCCACTTTTCCACTTTTCTGCTATCCTATCCATCACAGGGTAGAATAAAAACCACAAAGTTAGCACTCGTTACTGTATGTTCAGATTGAAATATTGTCAACATTGTCAATGTTTGACAGCTGATAACTAGCCAAAAAAAACTGGCGTGAAGACATGCTAGCTACAGTACCTCTGGTCTCGGCGGTGGCGTTGTTGACGTGTACAAAACCGAGACCATTTCTAAATGTAACCTGTTCAGTATCCGCGAGGCAGAGCGCTCCGGTTCATATTCAACCTGTAAACACTGCGTTTTTTTAACACTAAGGGAGTGTTAAGTACACCTTTCAAAACACTGCTGCGGGACAATGGAACACGCTACCAAGAGACACACAATGTATTCAGGTGGAGGACAGTTTAAAACGTCGGCTTATGAGTTAAGATCAAGGACTGATTAATGGCTAATGCAGGTATTTTTCTACCGAATCGTAGCCTAAGGGGATATATTGTTATTTATTATTATTAGTTGTTTTTTTCAATTTTCTTTGTAGGTACTATGGGGTGTTGATTGTCATGTTAATCACACATGCTCTTTTAAGCTTGCCACGATATAGAGGGGAATATACTAGTGTACATCGTCATATGTTTTCTTGTGATATAATGGATATTTGAAGTCTAAAACTCCTTCAAATAGGAGGGAGGGGGGGGGGGGGGTGTTCGTGAACAGGCATCCCTCTGTTTTCATGGGTCACGAATATAACATTGAAAACCACTGCACTAAACCACAGTTTATATTGTGGACGAGCGAGAGTAAGCTATCCTGTATCGAGTACCACTTATTATGCATGCGAGGGAGAAGCTGGTTTGGATCCATGCTGATCTCCCTCATGGCAGAGATCTGTTCCGTCATTTGAAGTCTCCATCAAAAGTGAACTTTCAAACATAAAATGTGGTCCTGCACTATGAAGGCTCAGGGATAATCCAGCAAAACTGCATCGGCAAACAAGGAGACACAGTGTCTGAAGCATTCTCATATAAATTTAACTGGTCTCTTACACAAGTGCCCTGCCTGTCTCTCTCATCAAATCATCAAAGCCAAAACAGAAACACGGTTCAGAATGTCAGTAACTTAAATACTTAGCTAACGTAGCTACAGTATAAACGTGGCTCAGAATGTCAGTAACTTAAATACTTGGCTAACGTAGCTACATTATAAACGCGGCTCAGAATGTCAGTAACTTAAATACTTAGCTAACGTAGCTACAGTATAAACACGGCTCAGAATGTCAGTAACTTAAATACTTAGCTAACGTAGCTACAGTATAAATGCGGCTCAGAATGTCAGTAACTTAACTACTTAGCTAACGTAGCTACAGTATAAATGCGGCTCAGAATGTCAGTAACTTAACTACTTAGCTAACATAGCTACAGTATAAATGCGGCTCAGAATGTCAGTAACTTAAATACTTAGCTAACGTAGCTACAGTATAAACACGGCTCAGAATGTCAGTAACTTAAATACTTAGCTAACGTAGCTACAGTATAAATGCGGCTCAGAATGTCAGTAACTTAACTACTTAGCTAACGTAGCTACAGTATAAATGCGGCTCAGAATGTCTAACTTAAATACTTGGCTAACGTAGCTACATTATAAACACGGCTCAGAATGTCAGTAACTTAAATACTTAGCTAACGTAGCTACAGTATAAACGCGGCTCATGATGTCAGTAACTGAAATACTTAGCTAACGTAGCTACAGTATAAACGTGGCTCAGAATGTCAGTAACTGAAATACTTAGCTAACGTAGCTACAGTATAAACACGGCTCAGAATGTCAGTAACTGAAATACTTAGCTAACGTAGCTACAGTATAAACACGGCTCAGAATGTCAGTAACTGAAATACTTAGCTAACGTAGCTACATTATAAACGTGGCTCAGAATGTCAGTAACTTAAATACTTGGCTAACGTAGCAACAGTATAAACACGGCTCAGAATGTCAGTAACTTAAATACTTAGCTAACGTAGCTACATTATAAACGCGGCTCAGAATGTCTAACTTAAATACTTAGCTAATGTAGCTACAGTATAAACACGGCTCAGAATGTCAGTAACTTAAATACTTGGCTAACGTAGCTACATTATAAACGTGGCTCAGAATGTCAGTAACTTAAATACTTGGCTAACGTAGCAACAGTATAAACACGGCTCAGAATGTCAGTAACTTAAATACTTAGCTAACGTAGCTACAGTATAAACACGGCTCAGAATGTCTAACTTAAATACTTGGCTAACGTAGCTAACAGTATAAACACGGCTCAGAATGTCAGTAACTTAAATACTTAGCTAACGTAGCTACAGTATAAACGCGGCTCATGATGTCAGTAACTGAAATACTTAGCTAACGTAGCTACAGTATAAACGTGGCTCAGAATGTCAGTAACTTAAATACTTAGCTAACGTAGCTACAGTATAAACGTGGCTCAGAATGTCAGTAACTGAAATACTTAGCTAACGTAGCTACATTATAAACGCGGCTCATAATGTCAGTAACGTAAGTAAAAAAAAAAATACTTTTGATCTATGATAAAAAAAAATAGATGCTAACGCATATGTAAATATATTACTTCTATAACCTAACTTTTTTCCTGTTAGTACTGATTGATTATTTACATTTTCTGATGAGGCCACTAGAGTTAGGAGGCACATTGGTGTGAGTGAATGACTGAATGAATGACTGAATGGATGACTGAATGGATGACTGAATGGATGACTGAATGAATGACTGAATGAGTGACTGAATGGATGACTGAATGAGTGACTGAATGGATGACTGAATGGATGACTGAATGAGTGACTGAATGGATGACTGAATGAATGACTGAATGGATGACTGAATGGATGACTGAATGGATGACTGAATGGATGACTGAATGGATGACTGAATGGATGACTGAATGAGTGACTGAATGGATGACTGAATGAATGACTGAATGGATGACTGAATGAATGACTGAATGAATGACTGAATGAATGACTGAATGAATGACTGAATGAGTGACTGAATGAATGACTGAATGAATGACTGAATGAATGACATTGCCTGTCCTAGAGGTGCTCTGCATCTGAAAAGGGGAGCCACGATGAGCGGATATCAATGATCACCAAGTTCACTTAGTAGTAAAAAGAAAAATATCGGACTCTTCATTTATCTTGTCCCGTGATGTTCTTTATTCCCCCTCCGAGAGTTCCCCCCTCGTACCGGACTACAGTTTCATGCGTGGGTTGACGGTGATGCGAGTGATTCAGGGGTTTAGGGAGCGCTTCATGCGAGGCGTCAGAGTGTGCGATTCACGAGCAGTCAGCGACTCGTCCCGCCTTGCGGGTTGCGTGGTTCTCCTGGGAGCCTCGGCTCTGTCCCAGTGTGTCAGGGACCCGGCAGCCAGGCCGGATGCATCTGCTCCGCACATCAGGCCCTCCTCCCCTCACAGAGACGAGGCGGGCCGGCCGCGCCGGGACGGGGCTGACGTGACGCGCCGGCGGCCGTCTGGTCGCCTCGGAGAAAAACACTCCAGTACTGTTCCGATGATCAGCAGGTAGAACCCTGACGATAAAGGTAGAGACGGTAACCAAGGGGCTTTAAGAGGAGTTAACCAGGAGTTAACCAGGAGTTAACCAGGGGCTTTAAGAGGCGTTAACCAGGAGTTAACCAGGGGCTTTAAGAGGCGTTAACCAGGAGTTAACCAGGGGCTTTAAGAGGCGTTAACCAGGAGTTAACCAGGGGCTTTAAGAGGCGTTAACCAGGAGTTAACCAGGGGCTTTAAGAGGCGTTAACCAGGAGTTAACCAGGGGCTTTAAGAGGCGTTAACCAGGAGTTAACCAGGGGCTTTAAGAGGCGTTAACCAGGAGTTAACCAGGGGCTTTAAGAGGCGTTAACCAGGAGTTAACCAGGGGCTTTAAGAGGAGTTAACCAGGAGTTAACCAGGGGCTTTAAGAGGCGTTAACCAGGAGTTAACCAGGGGCTTTAAGAGGAGTTAACCAGGAGTTAACCAGGGGCTTTAAGAGGCGTTAACCAGGAGTTAACCAGGGGCTTTAAGAGGCGTTAACCAGGAGTTAACCAAGGGGCTTTAAGAGGCGTTAACCAGGAGTTAACCAGGGGCTTTAAGAGGAGTTAACCAGGAGTTAACCAGGGGCTTTAAGAGGCGTTAACCAGGAGTTAACCAGGGGCTTTAAGAGGAGTTAACCAGGAGTTAACCAGGGGCTTTAAGAGGAGTTAACCAGGAGTTAACCAGGGGCTTTAAGAGGCGTTAACCAGGAGTTAACCAGGGGCTTTAAGAGGCGTTAACCAGGAGTTAACCAGGGGCTTTAAGAGGAGTTAACCAGGAGTTAACCAGGGGCTTTAAGAGGAGTTAACCAGGAGTTAACCAGGGGCTTTAAGAGGCGTTAACCAGGAGTTAACCAGGGGCTTTAAGAGGAGTTAACCAGGAGTTAACCAGGGGCTTTAAGAGGAGTTAACCAGGAGTTAACCAGGGGCTTTAAGAGGAGTTAACCAGGGGCTTTAAGAGGCGTTAACCAGGAGTTAACCAGGGGCTTTAAGAGGCGTTAACCAGGAGTTAACCAGGGGCTTTAAGAGGCGTTAACCAGGAGTTAACCAGGGGCTTTAAGAGGAGTTAACCAGGGGCTTTAAGAGGAGTTAACCAGGAGTTAACCAGGGGCTTTAAGAGGAGTTAACCAGGAGTTAACCAGGGGCTTTAAGAGGAGTTAACCAGGAGTTAACCAGGGGCTTTAAGAGGAGTTAACCAGGAGTTAACCAGGGGCTTTAAGAGGAGTTAACCAGGAGTTAACCAGGGGCTTTAAGAGGCGTTAACCAGGAGTTAACCAGGGGCTTTAAGAGGAGTTAACCAGGAGTTAACCAGGGGCTTTAAGAGGAGTTAACCAGGGGCTTTAAGAGGAGTTAACCAGGAGTTAACCAGGGGCTTTAAGAGGAGTTAACCAGGGGCTTTAAGAGGAGTTAACCAGGGGCTTTAAGAGGAGTTAACCAGGAGTTAACCAGGGGCTTTAAGAGGAGTTAACCAGGAGTTAACCAGGGGCTTTAAGAGGAGTTAACCAGGAGTTAACCAGGGGCTTTAAGAGGAGTTAACCATGAGTTAACCAGGGGCTTTAAGATGAGTTAACCAGGAGTTAACCAGGGGCTTTAAGAGGCGTTAACCAGGAGTTAACCAGGGGCTTTAAGAGGAGTTAACCAGGAGTTAACCAGGGGCTTTAAGAGGCGTTAACCAGGAGTTAACGAGGGGCTTTAAGAGGCGTTAACCAGGAGTTAACCAGGGGCTTTAAGAGGAGTTAACCAGGAGTTAACCAGGGGCTTTAAGAGGAGTTAACCAGGGGCTTTAAGAGGAGTTAACCAGGAGTTAACCAGGGGCTTTAAGAGGAGTTAACCAGTGGCTTTAAGAGGAGTTAACCAGGAGTTAACCAGGGGATTTAAGAGGCGTTAACCAGGAGTTAACCAGGGGCTTTAAGAGGAGTTAACCAGGGGCTTTAAGGGGAGTTAATCACCTGGGATGATTTGCATACAAGAGACACCTGGGAGGGAAAACAGACTACAACCAACTACAGGAAACAAAATGACTACAACTATGGAAGCAGGTGAATACAGTATTGAGAGAAGCATTGTAAGTACACCAGACTATACAGGGACACATAAACCTAGACAAGAGAAAACATGATACATGGAAATACTAAACACTAAACTAACAGAGGAACATGAATGAGAGAGAGAGGGCGGGGAGGAGAGAGAGGAGAGCAAGAGACGGAACACACACACACACACACATAGAGTCAAGTCAAGTCAAGAGTTTTATTTGTCACGGCATACAAGCATACAGTGAAATGCGGGAGGTCATGCCCGCAGCGATTGTGCAATAATACAAGTAATAAGAATAAGACATTTGTGCAATAATACAAATAATAAGAATAAGACAATAGAGGCAGTGACCCTGGGAGAGAAGAGAGAGAGGAGGGAGAGAGAGAGAAGAGAGAGAGAAGAGGTGAGCAAGAGACAACACGCATACAGAGGCAGAGACCCTAGGAGAGAAGCGAGAGAAGAGAGAAAGAAGAGGTGAGCAAGAGACAACACGCATACAGAGGCAGAGACCCTAGGAGAGAAGAGAGAGAAGAGAGAGAAGAGAGGGAGAGAGGAGAGAGAAGAGAGGATAGAGAGGTGAGCAAGAGACAACACACATACAGAGGCAGAGACCCTAGGAGAGAAGAGAGAGAGAAGAGAGGAGAGAGAAGAGAGGATAGAGAGGTGAGCAAGAGACAACACACATGCACACACAGGGAGAGACCCTGGGAGAGAAGAGAGAGGGGAGAGAGAGGTGAGCAAGAGACAACACACACGCACACACAGGCAGAGACCCTGGGAGAGGAGGGAGAGAGAGAGATAGAGAGAGAGAGAGATCTTTCTTTCCTTCAATATCACATGATCCACAGCATCAAAAGCCTTCGACAGGTTTTTAGCTACTTTTAAGGCCATAGGTAATTTACCACCCTGGTTAAGTTAAAACGAAGTCCTCTTCTTGTCGATAAACTAGCGTCTAGAAGAGTATAGCGTAAAATAGAAACGATATATAGTGGTTTTCAGAAAGGCTGAGTTTAGCAACTTTCAAACGACTTTCAAGCCTCACAGAGTATTTCCCCCACTCCTTTTCCACATCAGTGGCAGTTGGAATGGAGTTTAGCGAGGTAAGCTGAGATCAGCTAAAAACACCCACCAACATCTGTTAAAGACGGGGCAATCTCAATAATGGCAAGGAGTCAAAACTATAAGACTGGCACGGTCCTTTAAAAAGTGTTCCCGGTTGTTAGTTATAAGAGTGACCCGATTGATTTATCGATGGGGTTTTCGGACAGCTAACTACCTCGAGGGATCGGGGCTGGGGCTGTGCCGTGCGGAGGCAGCTCCTGGGTCATACCTCTTTGTGACAGGGCCTATCGAGCTGGTGAATACAGAGAATTGATTCACCGGTGTTGAATGAGGCTCATAAGAGGCGTGTTCCTGGGGAGCGATGAGCAGAGCAGAAGGAGGGTGTGAGGGTGCAGTCAGGAGCCAGCAGGGGGGTCACGAGATGAACAGTATATATGGCAGGACCGATGATATATATATGGCAGGAGAAGTCATATATATGGCAGGACCGATGATATATATATGGCAGGACCAATGATATATATATGGCAGGACCAATGATATATATATGGCAGGACCAATGATATATATATGGCAGGACCAATGATATATATTATGGCAGGACCGATGATATATATATGGCAGGACCAATGATATATATATGGCAGGACCAATGATATATATTATGGCAGGACCAATGATATATATATGGCAGGACCAATGATATATATATGGCAGGACCAATGATATATATATGGCAGGACCGATGATATATATATGGCAGGACCAATGATATATGGCAGGATCGATGATATATTATGGCAGGACCAATGATATATATATGGCAGGACCAATGATATATATATGGCAGGACCAATGATATATGGCAGGACCAATGATATATATATGGCAGGACCAATTATATATATATGGCAGGACCAATGATATATTATGGCAGGACCAATGATATATGGCAGGACCAATTATATATATATGGCAGGACCAATGATATATATATGGCAGGACCAATGATATATGGCAGGACCAATGATATATATATGGCAGGACCAATTATATATATATGGCAGGACCAATGATATATATATGGCAGGACCAATGATATATATATGGCAGGACCAATGATATATATTATGGCAGGACCAATGATATATATTATGGCAGGACCAATTATATATATATGGCAGGACCAATGATATATATATGGCAGGACCAATGATATATATATGGCAATACCGATGATATATGACGGGATCAGTGATATAATTGGCAGGACTAATGATATATATATGGCAGGGCCGATGATATATATATGGCAATACCGATGATATATGACGGGACCAGTGATATAATTGGCAGGACTAATGATATATTATGGCAGGACCAATGATATATATATATATATATGGCAAGAGCAGTCATATATGGCAGGACCGATTATATCTATATATGGCAAGCGCAATGATATATGACGGGACCAGTGATATATACGGTATATGGCAAGAGCAGTCATATATGGCAGGACAAATTATATATATATATGGCAAGAGCAATGATATATGACGGGACCAGTGATATATATGGCAGGATTAACAATAAATATGACAGGACCAATGATATATATATATATATATACTATATATATGGCAGGATCAACAATAAATATGGCAGGACCAATGATATATATGGCAACCTGTATTCCCGTTTCATGTAGTTCCACACCCTTTCAGAAGTAGCTATATTGTGGGAATACATTTAACTGCAAGGTAATTATAAATACAAAGCATAAAACCATCATCATAATAATTAGTATTGTATCTCCGCGCTTCAGTGAAGCATGTCTGTCAGACAATAACACTTTCTCTCTCACTTTTTACTAATGCATAATTTAAGAATTGATTTAAAAAAGCCTAAATTGTAGTATTTGTAATTAAAACATTGCGTTCATTCGCATTGCAGTATCAACATGAATTTTACATATTGTACAGCTCTGTACTTGTTACAGTCTGTCTGCCCCAGAGGGGGAGGCTGTCTGGATTGTGAGGATGGTTGTGATCATAATACTAGCATTTGTCACCATAGAAATGAAATAGTTATCAAACTATTGATTCTTAATTCAACCCATGATAAATAAGATTTCATTAACTCAATCAGCGCCTAGAGGTCGCTGTTTACTGTGTGGTAAGAAGGCCAGCGCTTTAAAGCGGGATACATGGCGGTGTTTGCAGGGCTCTAACCATATTTTATATCATAGCTATGGATATAATACTATTGCCCATTTGACATCGAGTATCTATCGTTCAATTTGTGAAAAAGAAAGAATTTTTTCATCCATACATTCCCGTTTTATACCGTGGTGAATATGAGTATAGTTTTAGAGTAATCCTGTCTAGTCCCAGAAAACGCCGCTATGCAGCGTTTAGTGCAACCGTGGCGTTTCTCGCATGTATCAACAATCAATCTGAAATCAACGCTATATTATCGGTATTATGTTTCATCATGAATGCATGAAAGGGTGGGGGGGGGGGGGGGGGTCGTTTTTCTATGCTTCGATCGTCACCAACGGAATACCTTACACACACACATTACACACATACGTTCGGATCGCGGGGAAGGGATTCTTCGATCAACACAAGATTGATACCATATAGCCCTTACCTTGACTAGGATGTACTGCAAAAATAATATTCCAATTATCTGATCGCCATTCCATGTATTGATGTCGATCGTGTTGCCAACATAATCCACCAAAGAACATGAACCTGGAGTGCTTGATTATCCTCAATCCATGTGTTATAAACGCTACTCCTGCCCGACAAGGAAAAACAGGCCCGGACTTTTTAGATCGACGCACAGACCAAGCCAGAGAGTTTCTAAGGATGTGCAATACCGGCTGCAAGGCGGCAGGCGGCGGTATTGGACGTTTGCGATCTCAGACTCATTCCCAATGATAACACAGGCTCCCTCGATGGATTATGAATGGGAATATCGAATAAAATAAATAGCGATAGAAAACCAGACTTTTCTCGGGTTTGGCGCTCAAGCGATGGCGAGTTAACCCGACTTTATACGTGAGTGGCGTCCAATGAGTTAAGGCAGAACCTTCACCTCGCTACTTGTTTATTCACCTCGCCTCTGTCTGTCGTCACCTTTCCTAATCACATTAACAATGACCAATTACAGTCCCCACGAGTCTACTTCACATACGGTAAACACAACAACACTACTTAGAATCATGTTCTAACTAAGATCCTCTGAAATGCATAGATATTTACAGTACAATACGGTCTGAGAGTGCACCAGCCCTACTGGTTGAGTGTTGTTATTGTGTAGCCTGAGTGCCCCCTACTGGTTGAGTGTTGTTATTGTGTAGCCTGAGTGCCCCCTACTGGTCGAGTGTTGTTATTGTGTAACCTGAGCGCCCCCTACTGGTTAAGTGTTGTTATTGTGTAACCTGAGCGCCCTCTACTGGTTGAGTGTTGTTATCGTGTAACCTGAGTGCCCCCTACTGGTCGAGTGTTGTTATTGTGTAGCCTGAGCGCCCCCTACTGGTCGAGTGTTGTTATTGTGTAGCCTGAGCGCCCTCTACTGATTGAGTGTTGTTATTGTGTAGCCTGAGCGCCCCCTACTGGTCGAGTGTTGTTATTGTGTAGCCTGAGCGCCCCCTACTGGTCGAGTGTTGTTATTGTGTAACCTGAGTGCCCCCTACTGGTCGAGTGTTGTTATTGTGTAACCTGAGAGCCCCCTACTGGTCGAGTGTTGTTATTGTGTAGCCTGAGCGCCCCCTACTGGTCGAGTGTTGTTATTGTGTAGCCTGAGCGCCCCCTACTGGTCGAGTGTTGTTATTGTGTAACCTGAGTGCCCCCTACTGGTCGAGTGTTGTTATTGTGTAACCTGAGCGCCCCCTACTGGTTGAGTGTTGTTATTGTGTAACATGAGCGCCCCCTACTGGACGAGTGTTGTTATTGTGTAACCTGAGCGCCCCCTACTGGTTGAGTGTTGTTATTGTGTAGCCTGAGCGCCCCCTACTGGTCGAGTGTTGTTATTGTGTAACCTGAGTGCCCCCTACTGGTCGAGTGTTGTTATTGTGTAACCTGAGTGCCCCCTACTGGTCGAGTGTTGTTATTGTGTAGCCTGAGCGCCCCCTACTGGTCGAGTATTGTTATTGTGTAACCTGAGTGCCCCCTACTGGTCGAGTGTTGTTATTGTGTAACCTGAGTGCCCCCTACTGGTCGAGTGTTGTTATTGTGTAACCTGGTATAACCTATGCGCCCCCTACTGGTTGAGTGTTGTTATTGTGTAACCTGAGTAGAGCTGCCGCGGTATTGATTATTTCCTTATCGCACAAATTTGCAAAATATTTCCTACCGCCACGGTTTTTACCGCACGCACACAAAAAATTTAAAAAAAAGTTTGAATGCATTTTTTTTTTTAGTAGTAGTCTACTCTTTATAGCATATAGCCTGCCTCTAGTCTAAATGTCTATCTTTAGAGGATGACTTTGCAGCATGAATATTGTTTGGGATTCGGCAAGCACGCATTAGTTATTGAAAGTGAAACACGGATGCGCAGTTCACTCGGTGTCGCGGGCACCCCCCCGACCCTTTCTTATTATTATTACTATACAGTTACTACTTTATAATAAAGGCATTCGTTTTGTGGCATTGACATTATATAGTTATGCGTTCAATAACATCAGCGTATTTACCGGACCATAGCAAGCAATACTCTATTCATATCTCAGTTCCTTTCTTTGCTCAGAGCGTGCCGAGTTGTCCCATTCTGCGGTCTGTTAATAAAGTTTTCAATCAGACAAGTGTATAGAACGAAGGGCTTTTATTATAACATTCGTTGCAGACAGTAAAATCATTATGTCTCGTTTAGTACTCCTGAAGAGCGATGATAGTCCACTCCGGCGGAGAGTTAAAGCTAGCGTTATTAGCCGTGTTGTGATGAACTGACATTCAGGACGTAAAAACGTGTGACGCGTCTCTCTTCTGACCAATCAGTGGTCTGCAATGTTTCACGTGACTTTTCTGGTACCCAATAGGGTCGCTTGGAACCTCGATAGACGAGTAGGGTATATCTGCAGAGCCGCAAGCCCAACGAGAGGAGGGTAAATTATTATTATTATTATAAAAAACAGCGGTGACGCGGTATTCAGCCTACTCTGCGGTGGCCGTGATGTAACAGCGATACCGCGGTAATGCGGTAATCGCGGCAGCTCTAAACCTGAGCGCCCCCTACAGGTCGAGTGTTGTTATTTTGTAACCTGAGCGCCCTCTACTGATTGAGTGTTGTTATTGTGTAGCCTGAGCGCCACCTACTGGTTGAGTGTTGTTATTGTGTAACCTGAGTGCCCCCTACTGGTTGAGTGTTGTTATTGTGTAACCTGAGTGTACCCTACTGGTCGAGTGTTGTTATTGTGTAACCTGAGCGCCCTCTACTGATTGAGTGTTGTTATTGTGTAACCTGAGCGCCCCCTACTGGTTAAGTGTTGTTATTGTGTAACCTGAGCGCCCTCTACTGGTTGAGTGTTGTTATCGTGTAACCTGAGCGCCCCCTACTGGTTGAGTGTTGTTATCGTGTAACCTGAGTGCCCCCTACTGGTTGAGTGTTGTTATTGTGTAACCTGAGCGCCCCCTACTGGTCGAGTCTTGTTATTGTGTAACCTGGTATAACCTGAGCGCCCCCTACTGGTTGAGTGTTGTTATCGTGTAACCTGAGCGCCCCCTACAGGTCGAGTGCTGTTATTGTGTAACCCGAGAGCCGCCTACTGGTCGAGTGTTGTTATTGTGTAACCTGGTGTAACCTGAGCGCCCCCTACTGGACGAGTGTTGTTATTGTGTAACCCGAGCGCCACCTACTGGACGAGTGTTGTTATTGTGTCGCGTAACTCTGACAGTTTGCCTCCCAGAGGGCATCTGTGTGGAGGAGCCGTTCCCCTTGGCCTGCGTGGCAGAGAGGGGCGTCACGTGACGGAGGATCTCAGTGCCAGCTGTGTTGAAACATGCCAGAGCTCTCGTACGCCGCTGTCCACACAGGAAGCAATGTTCGCTTCAACCACAACAAGATGTCGTTCTGTGGCAGCCCGCCCCATCGTAGTTGAGATGGAATGACCACAATAGACAAATTTAGACCATGTCCACACACGTATATATGGATATTTTGCAAAACTTGTACAGAACTTGTAAGTCGCTTTGGATAAAAGCGTCAGCTAAATGACTGAATGAGTAAATGTAAATGTAGTGTAAATGAACTATTCAACTTGCGTGGATTTTGTGGGACGACAGTGGCTCAGGAGGTAGAGCAGGTCGTCTGGTAGTCAGAAGGTTCCCGGTTCGATTCAGTCCCCTTCCCGGGCAGCATGTCGAAGTGTCCTTGAGCAAGACATTTGACCCCCTAACTGCTCCCGATAAGCAGGATGGCACCTTCATGCCATCTGTGTGTGAATGTGTGAGTGAACGGGTGAATGTGAAGCACAAGTTGTAAAACGCTCTGGAATGAAAGCTGTTACATGCAGTGGATTCAGAGCCGTCACCATGTGATGTAAGGGTTGGGTACCTTTCACATTTGGTACCTGACTGTGAAACGATACCGGTACCCAACAGTACCTTTTTTCAGTACCGTAATTGCCGGACTATAAGCCGCACCCTTTTTACCCTGCGGCTTATAGTCCGGTGCGGCTTGTATATGTACACATTTATTTTGCGTTCTATATCTAGCTGGTGCGGCTTATATTCAGGTGCGGCTTATAGTCCGGCAATTACGGTACTTTAGTCTCTAAAAATGTAATCTACCTACCCCAGTGGAAAAAAAAATATCCAAACTTCAAATAATTTATTATCATATATAATATATAATATTGCAGCGAGCGTTGTCTGCATCTAGCTTTGTAAAGTGTAACAACACTTGTGACCGTTTTCAGCTTGCCATTGCCCCCCGACTGCTTTGTTGTTGAATCAAGTCAAATCATAGGTAAGCGTGTATTGTGCGCGTGAACGTTGACGTGAACGTGCGGCACACTTCATAGTAATAATACATTTTATTTGGAGGCGCCATTCTTTTTTTTTATCCACTTTTTCTCCTTATTTTTCTCCCATCCCAATTTCGTGTTGCCAATTCTCCCCTCCCCTGTCTTGAACGTTGCTCGACTATGCCCCCCACTGGTCGGTTGTAGTGAGGATAGAAGACTTGCATCACGTGTCCCCCTCCGGTACACGAGGAGGCAGCCTGTCGCATCTTTTCACCAGACAGCGCGGTCTCTCAGTGGCGAGGAGTAACGTGTGGGAGGCTCACACTACCCCCGATACTTCCTGTTTTTGCTGTACAGGCGTCACCCAACCGACCTGTAGGAGTCGCTGTCCCCAACGTCCAATCCCCACCCATCGACTTCCACGCGCTACCTCTGCCAAATGAGCCAGTACGATGGCCGGCCCAAGTCGAAGGCAATGCTGAGACTGGGATTCGATATGGAGGCGCCTTTCAAAACACCCAAGGTCACCTTACAGGGCATAAACACAAAACAGTCCAGATTAAGACAATGATCTTGGCAAAAGTGTCAGTGGAGTTAAAAACAAGACAAACAATAATAATAATAATAATAATAATAATAATAATAATAATAATAATAATAATAATAATAATAATAATAATAATAATAATAATAATAATAATAATAATAATAATAATAATAATAATAATAATAATAATAATAATAATAATAATAATAATAATAATAATAATAATAATAATAATAATAATAATAATAATAATAATAATAATAATAATAATAATAATAATAATAATAATAATAATAATAATAATAATAATAATAATAATAATAATAATAATAATAATAATAATAATAATATAATAATAATAATAATAATAATAATAATAATAATAATAATAATAATAATAATAATAATAATAATAATAATAATAATAATAATAATAATAATAATAATAATAGATTCTATTTGTAATGCGCTTTACAGTTGCGGGGCAAATCTCAAAGCGCTATAGTTAAAAGAACTTAAAAACTAGCGAGAATAAAGGAAAGAAAGAATATAAAAATAGGCAAGACTAAACATAGAAGAACATAGAGAAACATAGAATAAATTAAACTGATCAAAGAAATTGGTAAAAGAACATAAAATGTGTGGAGCAAAAAATTTGATAAAAAGTCAACAGAAGGCTCTACTAAAAAGGTGAGTTTTGAGGCCTTTCTTGAAAGCATCCACAGTCTGTGGTTACTTATACAATGTATAAGTATGAAATATAAAACAGTGGCACACAGGGTACAGTTATGGTGAGTATGCCCAGTAGTATGCAAGGCAGTTAAAAGACAAGGTTAAGAAAAGAATAAGACAAACAACAAGAAGTATAAAAAACAGTGAAGTTAAAATAACAGACAAACAAACAGCAGGGGGTAATAGTGAATATGCGAGTTTGAACAGATGGGTTTTCAATTGTGATCTGAATGTTGAGAGTGAGTCAGACTGTCGGATGTGTGGGGGCAGGGAGTTCCAGAGTCTGGGAGCCGAGCAGCTGAACGCTCGGGCACCCATGGTGCTGAGGCGTAAGCTGGGGATGGATAAGAGTCCAGTAGAGGATGAGCGGAGGGTGCGGGAGGGGGTGTAATCCTGGAGGAGGTCAGTGATGTAGATTGTGGAGGGCTTTGAAGGTGAGTAGGATGTTTTTGAAATCGATCCGGTAGTGCACAGGGAGCCAGTGTAGTTGAATGAGGATGTGGGTGATGTGGTCGGAGGAGTTTGTGCGGGTGATGATCCTGGCAGCAGAGTTTTGGATGATTTGGAGTGTGTTGATGAGTTTGGTGGGAAGTGAGGAGGTACTGATTAGGGTTGGGCACCGAGAACCGGTTCTAATAGGAACCGGTTCCTAACTTCCGGTTCTGGAAGTAACATATTTGCATTTCGATTCTTAATGTCGATTCTTAAAAAAAAATTATATATTTTACTTTGTTAATTAATACCCTAGTTACAGTACAGCAACCAAATTAAACTGTATCAAGTCAACTGACAATGTGAATAATATGAAAACAATTTAAGATAAAAAAAAATTATAATAATTCTCCTGCGAAATAAGCTGTGACCTGTTTTGACCTGCACCTCAAAGAATCGGAAGCGAGAATCGTTTAGAACAGGAATCGAAATGGAGAATCGGAATCGGAACCGGAATAGTTCAAATCCAAACGATGCCCAACCCTAGTGTCTGATGTGATGCATGTGTCCCCTCCCTCCAGGTCGCGGCCCGTGCAGCCAGCAGTGCTCCGTGGCGTCCGGTCAGGTCCGCTGCTCCTGTTTCCCCGGCTTCTCTCTGACGGCGGACGGACGCACGTGTGAAGGTGAGAGAGACCCTAATGTGAGCTGTGTTGTTGTTCCCTCTGTGAGCTGTGTTGTTGTTCCCTCTGTGAGCTGTGTTGTTGTTCCCTCTGTGAGCTGTGTTGTTGTTCCCTCTGTGAGCTGTGTTGTTGTTCCCTCTGTGAGCTGTGTTGTTGTTCCCTCTGTGAGCTGTGTTGTTGTTCCCTCTGTGAACTGTGTTGTTGTTTCCTCTGTGAGCTGTGTTGTTGTTCCCTCTGTGAGCTGTGTTGTTGTTCCCTCTGTGAGCTGTGTTGTTGTTCCCTCTGTGAGCTGTGTTGTTGTTCCCTCTGTGAGCTGTGTTGTTGTTCCCTCTGTGAGCTGTGTTGTTGTTTCCTCTGTGAGCTGTGTTGTTGTTCCCTCTGTGAGCTGTGTTGTTGTTTCCTCTGTGAGCTGTGTTGTTGTTCCCTCTGTGAGCTGTGTTGTTGTTCCCTCTGTGAGCTGTGTTGTTGTTCCCTCTGTGAGCTGTGTTGTTGTTCCCTCTGTGAGCTGTGTTGTTGTTCCCTCTGTGAGCTGTGTTGTTGTTCCCTCTGTGAGCTGTGTTGTTGTTCCCTCTGTGAGCTGTGTTGTTGTTCCCTCTGTGAACTGTGTTGTTGTTTCCTCTGTGAGCTGTGTTGTTGTTCCCTCTGTGAGCTGTGTTGTTGTTCCCTCTGTGAGCTGTGTTGTTGTTCCCTCTGTGAGCTGTGTTGTTGTTCCCTCTGTGAGCTGTGTTGTTGTTCCCTCTGTGAGCTGTGTTGTTGTTTCCTCTGTGAGCTGTGTTGTTGTTCCCTCTGTGAGCTGTGTTGTTGTTTCCTCTGTGAGCTGTGTTGTTGTTCCCTCTGTGAGCTGTGTTGTTGTTCCCTCTGTGAGCTGTGTTGTTGTTCCCTCTGTGAGCTGTGTTGTTGTTCCCTCTGTGAGCTGTGTTGTTGTTCCCTCTGTGAGCTGTGTTGTTGTTCCCTCTGTGAGCTGTGTTGTTGTTCCCTCTGTGAGCTGTGTTGTTGTTCCCTCTGTGAGCTGTGTTGTTGTTTCCTCTGTGAGCTGTGTTGTTGTTCCCTCTGTGAGCTGTGTTGTTGTTCCCTCTGTGAGCTGTGTTGTTGTTCCCTCTGTGAGCTGTGTTGTTGTTCCCTCTGTGAGCTGTGTTGTTGTTCCCTCAGTGTCAGTGTTGTTGTTCCCTCTGTGAGCTGTGTTGTTGTTCCCTCTGTGAGCTGTGTTGTTGTTCCCTCAGTGTCAGTGTTGTTGTTCCCTCTGTGAGCTGTGTTGTTGTTCCCTCAGTGTCAGTGTTGTTTAGGGCTGAGCCCAAACGTTCGAACGTCAGGAGGACCTTCGTTCGTTACGTTGGCATTCGAATTCTAAATCAACATTATAATGTTTAATTTTTAATAATTTATTTATATATATATTTTTTTAATATACAGTATATATTTTTTATTGGTCTATTCATTCTGTTTAAACCATCCATCCTTCACAGTTGCAGATAAAGAACATTTATCATAAATGATGTGTAGCCCGTCTGCATCCGCTTGGCGCTCGGCGCTCCATCAGGACGTCACCATCACTTTCGTACCAACCGTGCCCTTATTGGATTATTTATGTTGACGAAACTGATTCATTAAAGAAAGTTGATTTAAAGGAAAACTCCAACATTTTGGGAAATTAGCTTATTTAACATCTTCCCAGGAGTTAGACAAGAAGATACATACCTTTTTCGTCTCTCTGCATGCATTGGGCTTAGGGAACGCCTGGACCGTTAGCCTAGCTTAGCTTCATCACTGGAAGTGGGTCAGACATCTAGCCTAGTTCACTACAGTCAGGAAATATACTCCAAATACAATCAAAATACAACTCCCAAACGTTCCTGTAAACATGTTGTGACCTGTGTATTTACCTGTGTATTTAAAAAGAAATACAAATTTAATCAGATTAATCACTTTATTCAAATTGAGGATTTAGTTTGAGGATATCCTATATAAAAAAAGAAAAAAAATTGATTATTTAAATGTTTTGTAATTAAAAACGAAGGTTCGAAGGTCCCTTCAAAAAACCCTGACGAAGTTCGAAGCCCAAAAACAGGCTTCAGGGAAACAGCTCTAGTGTTCTTCCCTCTGTGTCACTGTTCTTCCCTCTGTGTCAGTGTTGTTCCCTCTGTGTCAGCAGCAAACCATGGATTAGTTAGTCAATTGATCGATGGATTAGTAAATTGATCGATGGATTTAGCTAGGCTAAAACTTGGCAGTGGTTATTCTTTTTCCCTTGTTCTGTAAAAGTGTGACATATAGTCCATCTTTAAATCAATACACACCCCTTAAAAAAGTAAAGAAAAACATTAATGCAGCCAAACTACGCTGCACCAGAGAGAAGCCATTTCAGAAAAGATTCCAAATACAGTTAAGAAGTGACTCATTTCGACTTAATACATAAACACTGTGTCTACATGCATCCTCTCTCCTCTTCATGAGAAATCTCTCTCCTCTCCTCTCCCTCCCTCTCTCTCTCTCTCCCTCTCTCTCCTCTCCCTCCCTCTCTCTTTCTCTCCCCCCCCCCCTCTCTCTCTCTTTCTCTCTCTCTCTCTCCCTCTCTCTCTCCCCCCC
>NC_140170.1:2585380-2586796 GCF_963971535.1 Notolepis coatsorum | reverse complement strand
GGCTGTAGCACAGCAGCCAGTGAGAAACACACACAGTGCTGCCCCCTAGAGGCCGTGGGCTGTAGTGCACACAGTGTCCTCCACTGAGGGGGAACCTCCAACCCTCACGCAACAACAGGATAGAAATGCAGACAAAAGTAAATAAATACATACAGACCCTCATCTGCACCTTTGTTTACACTGTTTCTTTTTCTCATATTTTTATATTCAGATTTGATTGCCTATATTTATATTTTTCTGTTATTATTACCCTGCCCACACCTGTAGATTAGGTTAGATTAGATTAGATTAAAATGTATTGTTGACATCGGCGGCACAAGTACAGTACAACGACAATAAGTGTGGCATCCAACCAGAGTGCAAATGTAACAGTAAAGTGCAATAGTAGTAATATACAATGTACAGGTGATTAAACTGGGTATAAGATATATAAATTAGTACTACTGAGTAATGGTGCTAATCAGATGTATTATATAAATAGGGACAGTATGAGTACTACTGGCCAGCAGCGTAACTAGTAAGAGTAGGATATGTACAGATACAGATATAGTAAGGGACTGTGTGCAGGTAAGTACAGACAGGTGAGGATGGGTACCTGATGGGTATAACAGGTGAGGATGGGTATCTGATGGGTATAACAGGTGAGGATGGGTATCTGATGGGTATAACAGGTGAGGATGGGTATCTGATGGGTATAACAGGTGAGGATGGTATAACAGGTGAGGATGGTATAACAGGTGAGGATGGTATAACAGGTGAGGATGGTATAACAGGTGAGGATGGTATAACAGGTGAGGATGGTATAACAGGTGAGGATGGTATAACAGGTGAGGATGGTATAACAGGTGGTGAGGATGGTATAACAGGTGAGGATGGTATAACAGGTGAGGATGGTATAACAGATGAGGATGGTATAACAGGTGAGGATGCTATACAGGTGAGGATGGTATAACAGGTGAGGATGGTATAACAGGTGAGGATGGTATAACAGGTGAGGATGGTATAACAGGTGAGGATGTATAACAGATGAGGATGGTATAACAGGTGAGGATGGTATAACAGGTGAGGATGGTATAACAGGTGAGGATGGTATAACAGATGAGGATGGTATAACAGGTGAGGATGGGTACCTGATGGGTATAACAGGTGAGGATGGGTATAATAATCAATACCCCCCACGCTGCCATGATGCCCGAATTTCCTCAAGGGGATCGATAAAGGAATATCTTAACTTATCTTATCTTATGACAAAGGGTCTAGGTTAGGGTTAGAATTGCAGACAAAGGTAAATAAATACATGATACGTGACAAAGAAACAAATAAGATAAGATATTCCTTATTGATCCCCGTTATGGGAAATGTGGGCATCATAGCAGCGTGGAGGAGGGGGGAGGGGAGGTACAGGTATGGGCAGGG